>NC_080671.1:172762862-173062862 GCF_030247195.1 Topomyia yanbarensis | reverse complement strand
TGAATGCAACCAACCCGACGGACGCATGGTAGAATCTGTTTGCGAATAACGCATTGCGCAAAGTGGTTGGGTAGTCACCAGTGCGATAATTGAAAGATCACACTCTATTTGAGCTAGTTATTCCCGTCGGATGGCGATTGCGTGCCTTCCTTCCGTTCTTTGGTTGAATTCACTTGGGATGGATCTTGGCTGCTAATGTAAGAAACAGTCAGTAAAAGTTCGCGATTCAGCTGCACGAATCAACGTCTAGTTTCTGTACCGTTGATAATTTTCAGGGATCATGGAACAAAATTACGCCATGCTATGACAAAAAAGCGCAAATAAAAGTCATCTTCAGCGGGATTGCCAAACATATAATGACGGCTAGTACGTTAAAGTACGTACATAAAGCACATGTGCGTAAATATACAAGACTAAAATTAGTACGGTGCGCGTCTTTTTTTTACCTAACTCGAATATTACGGAGTCCGGCCGTGATCGTCCGCAACAGCCAATCATTTGCGAGCCGTGGAGGGAGACCTATGCACACTCAGGAGCGTGAAAATAGGCCTGTGTCTTGTTTTTGGTCAACCCTTGAGTAACTAGATCATTAATTTAACCCTGTAGGTATAGCTCTACAACGCATGTATGTCAGAAACGGTCGTTTGGATCTGTCTGAGTGCCTAATTTACGTCGGCGATATGGCCTTTGATCGTTCTACGAAATTAACTGCTTGAATAAGGCAGCACAGGTCAGAATACTATACACGAACTTGGCTAGTTTGTTAATGCTTACAAATTTGAAAAAGATGTTTCTAGTCGACTATAAGCGAATCATTTTTTTACTGAACTCAAACTGGATGTTGTAGCACGAAATCGGTTCATTTTCGGGATTTGTTTAACAAAACAAACTGGCTAATAAAATTAAAGCTTATTTCTTGTGTTTTCTGGGAAATAATGGGAATTCTAGTCCATTTTCAAATCAAGTTTTTCCGTTGTTTTGTTGTATCCCTAGACCAATGGATTTATTCCGTATTAACAACCATTCCGGATTAACAACCTACTCTCATATTTCGAGTAATGAACGCATAGAAAAATGTTGATTTTCATTTTTACTAAAATTCATTGTGCATATTAATAGATCAATCATCACGACATTGACCGTAGTGCAGTGGAATAGGCATTTTGTCCTTTCGAGAACGTCTTTGCGAGAATAGGACCAACCAAAAATTTTCCAAGAAAACCTGCATGCTGATAGAGAACGAGTTGTCGTCGATTTCGGAAATCTTGAAACACTCGTGGCATGTGTCAACGACATGCCCAGGCACGTAGCTGGAGGGGGGCTAGGGTGCTAAAGCCCCTATCAGCGACTTTTAATAATTTTGTAGCTCGTTTAATGTGAACAAATTATTGAAAAAAGGTTAAAGAAGATCACTGTTTCCAACAACCAAAAACAATGGCCACGAAACTCAGTGTGGTTTATGCTTCTGTCCGCACCAGGGTGAAGCGAACGACAAATATATTATATACAAATACTTCTTGCCCTAGTAATCTGTCGAGATGAGAGAGTCGCAGAAGCAAGAAGTGGTGCTCCGGCCAAATACTGTGATTACTAAAGTGACCGAGTATTCGTGATGAGGAACATTTTGTGAAGGTGAAAATGAAGGTTAGACTTACGATAATAACTATTATCGAGTTCTACCATGTCAAGTATTCAGCGTTCACAGCGTTCAACAAGTTGGTCTATACGAAACCATTCATTTTGAATAATTCAAAACACAGTGAAATTTTGAATAATTTAAAACACACGACACAGTGAGTGACAATGCTATAATTTAGAGCTTTATATATGAACGGTGAGAGAATCATTGTTCGATTGCAAGATCGGATACCGCTTCCTTGCAGTTACATGTCACATTTGGGAGAAATGCAGTACAAAACATAATACTACACACAGTATTATTTGTACATATCAAAGACAAACTTATATGTTCCAGTTCTGTAAAAAACGGCACATTACGGTCCTGGTCAGAAAACGCTGAACACAAACAATTACCAAATATTGAAAACGGCAAAAGCTGCGTCAAGTATCTCAAAATCTACAGCCAACACAATCAATGAGGAAATTAACACTCATAAAGGCATCAAACAGGGAAGAAATCAGATGTTCGTGAACATGAAGGCAGCAACCACGAAGATGACACGGAAGTATTCAATAGCAAGATAGATATAAACGACCCCCTACACGCAATTGGTGAGGTAAAATTATTTTCCCGCCTTATTAACGTCTTATCCACGTGCAGTGGCTAAGAGCTTGCGCGGTATCAGCTGAACAACCATTAAAACTCGTTTTGTTATTTTTATTGTTAGCTAAAGCATTGAGCCGATTCAGCTAAAAGAATTCTTAAAAAAGTATAAGTTTTATGGGCGACTGAGCACTGAAACTCTTCAAAAGTTAACGCTTCATCGCAAGTGATTGTCACGTTTAACAAAACTCAGATGTAATACTCAGAATTGGCGACTCTATTTTTAATTTAAATGACAAGTTTTTGAATTGTATCCAATTTGAATTTCAATATTGGGTCTGTGCGCTCTGTACTCCTAGTATAAATATATATAAATACTAAGCATCACATACCTGCATACTAGGCAATAAAATATTTCAATTAACTGAGAACCATATAGCCGAAACGACAGTTTTTGTTAAACATATTTACCGTTGTCTTCCGTTTTAATTCCACTACATCATAGTGGAATTAAAACGGAAGACAACGGTAAAAGTGTTTAATATAACATTCCACTAAGTCGCTAAAACAGTGCTTTTGTTAAAGTGATAGTTTTTGATTTTTTCACGAATATCATTTTTATTGGCACTTGATTTCATGTTCATGCGAAGAATTCGTGCAGTATTAAACCACTGTTGCGACTAAAATGTTGTGACTGGTTGAATCTATAAGTTCAACAATTTCGATTTCATGGCTTCAGTATATGGCAGTCACATGATCTGTTTTTTGTTTGTTTTAGAATAAAATGAGAGAGATGATCAGAAATCACTGAGGAAGAAAAAATAATCAGCTAATCTAAGCCCCAAGAGCATCTCTTCTATCTTTTCTATTCACTCAGAACTAGTGCTTTCGGAATTGTGCTCTGATTCTCTCAATTCGGCTCGAATAAAACGGCATTTTCGTCATCGTTAACCGCACAACGTTCAACGTTAAGTGCAACAACTTTAATTGAAATTGTTTCCCGAATTTTGGCAAAATAAACTTGTAATCAAAAAGCATTACAGATTTCTTCAAGAGTTCTCTTCCAATCTTGATGATGATTGTAATAAACTTGAGCTAATTTAAAACAAGCCAATTACTGAGCAGATTAGTGCCAACATGTTTGAATTGACTTAGAAACTAAAACTGAAAGCATCACAGTAAATCCAACTACCAGAAAGAACTAGACAGTAGGCTACGCACACTACCGCTGATAAAAACTTTGCAAAAGATTCACAGGAATCGGGTAAATTGCAGTAATTTATGAATAGAGAAATCTAAAAGAAAGTCTCTTCGGCACAGGAGATGCAAGTGCGATGTGTTCTCTTTGATTTGTCGGAAGCAAGTGTGATGCTAAAATAAATGACCTCACCCATATTTATAGTTTATAGTTATTTTGGTGGTCTCTCAATGTTGCATTTAACCAAATTTACGTAAATTAGAAGATAACAGTAATCAGTACTAAGTCCTTTCGATTAGTGAACAATCCGTTAGTAGATGAAATTCCGTTTAGTTTAGTAGATAAATTCATTGTAACATATCTTTTGTATTGTCCAAAAATACATGAATTCTAAAATAAAACTTATAAACTCCGTGTGCTCAAATATAATACTTACTTAATCTAGGTAATCTTATCGAGTCCCAACGCTTTTGCAAGATTGGAAGTAGAGAAATCAGTAGTTTTTTGGACTAGCTTTACATGTTAACAAGCAAAATTACTGGTAGGGCTTGTTGCCATAGTTTCAAGGAACTAGTAGAAGAATTGTCTAGAAAATTCAGCCAGATATAAAAAGTATCAATTTCATAAAAAATAGGATCGGTTACAAAATCTGAATACTTAAATAGATAAATAATTAGTTGTTCTCACTTGTCTGATAATATCGCCGAAAATAGTCTAATGCATTATCATTTAAATTGAAAATATTATAAATTCGAGTTAAATAGGAATTGAACCGCTTCTCCGCATCTACAAATCGCCTGCAGATCAGAAGATTCGTAGCGAATTATGACATTCTCTTGTATTCGTATTTGTATTTAAGAGGTGGGTGGGTGGTAAAGGTTTCAGCTCGAAAAAAAACATTTTTTTGCGATTTTTTTTAGAACTTTGCGCGAAGCAAATTTATCAAAACTTTTGCACATTATAGTGCATCATTTCAAAAACACGCTGTAATTTTTCTTTGCAAAAATATCGACAAACGACTCGGTGACGAAGCTTTTTTAGAACGTCTGTGGAAAAAACATGATTTGCGGTGATACCTGTCATTCAAAAACTACTTAACCGATTTCTTTCAAACTTTGCATACACATTCTATGTTAAAAATACCTAAGCAAAATTCCGTCGATGTACTATAACCTTTCTTGTATCAGATAACACATTGTCTATTGCCTTAGTTTTGGAACTGTTTTCACTAAGAACTTTTCAAAATTACATTCAGTTTCCAGCGACTATCTCAAGTCACCAGAATTAACACATTTATGCAACAAGTTTTAAGCCCCTCCCGAAACAAAATGCTGGCTACGGCCCTGGACATGCCGTAAGGTACACAAGGGTAAAGCAGTTGAAAAACTAGCGTTTTTAAAGTAAGACAAAGTGCGAAGGCTTTCGAACTCTAACATAACTTGATCTACATAAATTGCCTGTGCAGTTCAAAGCAAGACGTTGCAAAACGAGTACTTGGCGTAACACGCATTAATTTCAATTTTATTTTTGCTCGATTACTGTATTTTATGAGCATGAGCATGAACATGAGCATGATGACCATACAATTCGTAGTTGCTACTCCGTGATTGACCTGAACAAGCGAAATTGCACAAAGAACCAATGAATGGAGCCTGGGAGTAGCTTTCCATTATCCATGTGCATGTTTCGAGAGTTCAAAATTTTGAAGTGTCAATAACGGCGCCGGCCACGTCCTTACAGTCATCGGGGAAGGAAGGGAATGTTAGTGTGATAACAGTTGGTATGGAGACCGTGTATACCTCTGCATCTCCACGGTTTTCACGGAAAGGAGGTTTTGTTAGTGGGTTAGGATAAATAGTTGCGTAGATCCGGATTCACCTTGGTAAGTGATACAATCTATGCGACTGTCAGAAGTGTTATCATGTATTAATTGCTCTGGGCCGCCGGCTGCCGAGAATTTTTAGAAGATTTATCATTTGTTGTATTAATTCGGGAACTCTCGGCGTGTAGAATACGCAACTTGAACTCCGGACAGCCGGCCATCGGGAGTGCTGCTTATTTTTAATTGAACAAATATTTTTTATAAGACAGGGTATTTTTCAAAGTTTCTTTACTTCGATGAAGCGATTTGAGAACAATAATCTAGAATGTGATACGATTGTCTTTGTTGTCTAGAGATATCTATCGTAATAGAAAAGTTGATATTATTGAATCTTACTATCTTAGAATAATTATCGTGTTTAACTCGTTATATTATAAGCATATACGCTCTCTTTATAGAGTAACGTATCACATGCCAGCTCTTTTGTAACCATTATCTACGCGCGACGTTATGCTATTTGACGACGAATTGCTTTGAGAATAAATAACAAACCGAGGCGATAGGGAGCAGTATCGATTATATTCGCGACATAACCACGAGAGCAATCCCGAGTGATTTCAAGTATATATGTACTAAATACCAAAAGGAAAAATCTTGCATGACACACATGTCAATCTCACGCGCGCGACGTTCGTTATTATGCCAACAACATACTTGGTTTCCCATCCCTGATAGATAATAGAACTGCACAAATACCACTCACTCATTTAACGATGCTGAATCCCTCCGGACAAACACTCGACAGGTTCATCACCATCTATCCTCCAGTGCCACTCCAGTCGAGCATGAGACGTGTCAAAAGCCCTCGCTCCAGAAGGATTCGAAGCGATTTTCTTCGGATTGGGTGCCCTCGCAGGCCCCAATACCGACCGGAACGACACCGACAAAAAACAATAAGAATAGGACAGAGATAGCGAGTCTCTATCCAGAGGGATTCAGCGTCCCTAATTCAACAATGACCATGAGCATGAGCGTTGCTAAAATCTTAATCACCATACAACTCGAAGCCACTTCGTGGTGGACCAGAATTCCGCGGAGTGACAGATGAGGATCCACAACACAGTTTACAGAGACACAGCACCTCACGGTAAAGCGGAGAACACTGACCGAAAAACGATGAAACGAAACAAGGAGAAGTATTGAATTTGGGGGCCTGCTTCAGCTGTCTAACACGATCATGGAACAGGAACCCTTTGTACCAACATCCGTCTCTGTCGATGAATGCCACTCGAGTTGTTTTGCATATAGAATGTGTATAGTGTGTGTCTACCCCCGCGTTTTAGTTTGTGTTGGTGGTCACTCATTCACTAGTATTTTGTTATGCTTAAAGGACACTCATTCACTACTATTATGTTATGTTTAGTTACACACCTTATCTGGTTTTTTGCTCGATTACTGTATTTTATACAGCTAAACTTTCTGAGAACGAGTTACAGGGGATGAGCATATCTGTACGAAAAAATACACTAAAAAATGTTGTGTCATTTTTCACAAAAATAAAATTTGCGTTCAGTTTGTGTTCACATCTCGCCCTGAGCAGAAGCAAAAAATCGTCCCGCGCAAGTGAAACAAGTCTACCTAAAAATCAATCGGTGCCTATCGCACAAGCAGTCCATATAACAATAGCCTATACCTACTGTGCGATTTGGTGATGAGTGTCAGTACCCAGTAAAAAGCATCCCAGCTGCGGTCGAACTGTGTTGCTGTTGATTTTTCGAAATGCCCCGTAAGACCAGCCATTCGGGAACTGGAACTAGGGTTGCCACCCCTCCGGGTTTGACCCGGAGACTCCGGTTTTCGGGAGCGATCTCCGGGTCTCCGGGTTTTACATCAATTTCTCCGGGTTTGGTGGGAAGAAACATAGGTTCAATTTTTTTGGAATTAATTGATTCTTTACAAAATATTTAAAAAGTCTAAATTAACTATTACTCTGGTTCAGATTTATTTTTCCCGACTAACCCTTCGTTTCAAGGTGGCGAAGAGTTCACCAAATATTTGTAATTTCTTTCACAAAGCAATGAAAATGAAAAACAAAATTTACTACAAATTAACCTTCCGGAAGTCACGCTAGTGCACTTAGTGCACGCTGCTCTGAAAATCTAGCGAAATCGTCTTAGGGGACCAGCGGCTGCTCGTTCGGTAAGCCATATGCGCGACTTCCGGAGGGTTAAGGAAAGTAATATTTCGCTATGTGCTACAATTGAAATGTTGCATTCCACTAAGTCGCTCAAAATGGTGTAAAAAAGTTATTTTACTGCAATTTTACCAAATCATTTCACTCTTAGTGGTGCTTATCACCAGCTGCACTAAGGTCTGGCAGATTTTTTCTAATCCAACTGACTAGGTCAACATCAAACGAGTTCTTGCGGTGTTGTTGCTACTCCAGCAGCGATCCTTAACTGGGCTAGGGAGGTGAGTTTTGCCCCTTTGTTGCGAAATTAAAATTTGTTGGTGACGAATAACCGACACCACATAGTGTGATGTCGCAGCTCTGCCTCCTTTGCTTTCCTTCTCCTGTTAGTTGTGGAGGAGAGCAATGCTCGTTCGACCTCCACAGTGAGAGTAGCTGGTGCTTTTGTATTCTTGGCACTTAGTCGGGGAAGTGAAATACTACACCACATTAAACCGATAAAACCGTTCTCAAACGTCAAAAATTTACAGCTTTACTTTAACGTAGTAATAAAAAGCGATTAAAGTGCTCTAAAATGCCTAGCAATCGCTTTGATTCCAATTTCTGCCTCGTTCCACTCAAAATCCACCACCCCCCAGATCAGTGAAAATCTCCGGGTCAAAGCCTCTCCAGAGGTGGCAACCCTAAGTGGAACAGTTATTAAAAGTGCAGATGGAAATCAATCTGGCTGAAGTGAAAATCCTACAAATGCATCATATCAAACATTGCGTGCTGATTTCGTTCAAGAACATTAACCAATCTGAGTCTTTCGCCTCGCGAAACAACATGCAGCACACCGCCGAAATCGGCAATGTTAAATATAGCATTCCCGTATACACCGAGAACGGCGCTGTAGAAGTTCGTGTCCATGATTTGGCTACGCATACCCCTGACAGCGTGATTAAAAAATGTTTGCAAAAATACGGAGAAGTAGACTCCGTTATACACGATACATGGAGTAATTTTTCCCGGGCATCCCTAACGGTGTTCGTGTGGTGAGAATGCGTGTGAACAAGCCAATTCCCTCATACATAACCGTCACAGTGTTAGGAAGTGACGATGTTCTCATTCATCAAATATCACTAGTCACGTACCCAGGGCAAACTCATACGTGCCAGTTCTGCACGAAGACGCTGCACCCCGGAAAACCTTGCGCAGAAACTGTTAAGTATCGATTTTGTTGGCTATTTTCGGCAAATTTGAGACTAAGAGAAACGAAAGTAATGAAATTGAAAGACGGATAGGTATTCTAGCGCGAATCAGTTATAAACTTAGAACGGAAAACTAGAACTAGGCAGGCTCATATGGGCACGATCGAAAGGAAATGTGAAGAATTATTTGCCTTCTGCAGAGTAGGAGTTGGGCGTTGCACCCAAGTCTACCGCATGGTCTATGGTAGAACATAACTCATCATCATGTTTTACCGCTGGCCGGCGTCGGCGGTAAAACATGATGATGAGTTATGTTCTACCATAGACCATGCGGTAGACTTGGGTGCAACGCCCAACTCCTACTCTGCAGAAGGCAAAGAATTCTTCACATTTCCTTTCGATCATGACCATATGAGCCTGCCTAGTTCTAGTTTTCCGTTCTAAGTTTATAACTGATTCGCGCTAGAATACCTATCCGTCTTTCAATTTCATTACTTTCGTTTCTCTTAGTCTCAAATTTGCCGAAAATAGCCAACAAAATCGATACAGTAGAACCTTGCGGCAATTAAAACATAGTAACACAGAAACTGTTAAGGAAAACTCAACAAATCCAACTGAAATCAGCACACAACCACCTTACGCTAAACCACTAACAGCTGCAAATCCAACATCTCCGGATCAACAACAACGAAACGAATGCCGAAAACGAGCATACTATAACGACACTTAAGAGTGAAACACAAACTGAAGCATCCGACCGCGAGCAGCAGGAAAGTAGTATGGATGAGGACATGGACGTGAACGATAACGCGAAAGAAGACAAACGAAACGAACCTCAACTTGCAGTGCACAACACTGGCAATATTTCGCCCCCTAGAAAAGAATCTCAACACGCAGCAGCAAGCTGCGCCTGAACGAGACCAAAAATTTAACATAGTTGTTTTTTATTATTTATTCTAAAAAAAACAAACAATCGGCCTCGTCGAGCTACCGCATTTGGGCCTAAATCAGTTCATTAATTATAAAAAAAATTGCGTTCAAAGTTTAAATTGCAAAAAAAACATTTTTTTAATTTTTTTTGTTTTGGCAACCAAATCACAAAGAGAAAAGAAATATTTTGAATGTGATTGTATAATGAAAAGTTTTTCTAACAATAACATTATACATAGTAATTGACATACAGAACTGTAATTTTACTTTAGAATATAATTCTAAGTATCGTTTTAAATCAAAATGCATTTAACAAAAATATTCCAAAATGCGATAGTTTTCGATATATTTGCTATTTTGTTACAACAAAAACAGTTAATTCGACTGAATATTCTCTTTTTAAAAGTTGTTCGCGTTGGGGGAACATGGGGAGACTTGACCAAGCGCACAATTCTATTATTATCTATGACGTGTTCTATTAGGTTCTTAAATTTTTTTCAAAAATATTTATATACTTGTTTCGACCCCTTAAGTCAATTTTAAAAGTTTGGAATGAAAAATACTTTCGTTATAGAAAATATTCCGTAATTAATAAATTTGTGTTAAATGATGTAATTTTTTATCAAACTTTGTAAGGACATATACACTCGACCAGTCTTTCCATGAACATGCTTTGCCTTTGTGTACAGGTTCGCATCGAGCACCGAACCCAAGCGAACGATGTGCAAGCTTAGGTTTAAAACCTGTTTTAATCCACCTAGCGGTGCAATTGTGCCTTTCTCATTTCTCTAAACTATGGCACGGAGGCTTTTTATGTTCAACATAATTGTGGAAATGTCCATTACATTCTTAGTACACTTTGCACTTATACACAATGGCATGCCAGCCACGAACTTGATGAGCTACGTGTCGACGGTGAAACACTTGAAACAAAAAAATATCATACTCCATTAGCCTAATCAGCATTAGATCAATGTTATCTGCTTGCTAACTCATTTTGTCATGCGGGGATGGGTATGTGAGGAGGGCAAAAGTCCCATGAACGAACGACTCCCCAGCTTAAATTGGTATGCTTTGTAATACAGTGGTGGTTTAAAGATGATGGGGTTGAAAGGGAGGGGTATGAGGTGGTGGTCTGAGGGGTGATTTAAGGAGATTTTTAAAGGAGGGGAGTGAACAGTAGAGGGGGAGTGTAACCCCTCTCCGTAAACCATCAACTACGCCCCTGTTAAAATCCAGAAACCTTAAGCGGGTTTGGAAAAAATTTAGGTTGACGTTTTTCAGAGTGATTGCATAACCTTTCTATATGAGAAAGGCAAAAATGTGCAAAATCCAAAAAAGTGAATCTTCGTCAATTTTTTTTCGTGTTTGCATCAAATCTCGACGTTTTATGCACCTTGAATATATTTAGCATCAAAAATAAAAATTCTATTTTTAATTTTTCCTATAGTTTTTATGAGAAATTTCTGTGTGGCCGCGCTCTGAAACCCGTAATTCCGGAACCAGAATTCCGATCGATCCAAAATTCAATAGCAGCCGATGGGAAGGTTGCACCTTTCATTTGAGACTAAGTTTGGGCAAATCGGTCCAGCCATCTCTGAGAAAAATGAGTGACATTATTTGACACATACGCACATACATACACACACATACACACACATACACACACATACACACACATACATACACACATACACACACATACAGACTTTTTCCGATCTCGACGAACTGAGTCGAATGGGATATGACACTCGGCCCTCCGGGCCGGGATTAGGTTGACGTTTTTCAGAGTGATTGCATAACCTTTCTATATGAGAAAGGCAAAAATGTGCAAAATCCAAAAAAGTGAATCTTCGTCAAATTTTTTTTCGTGTTTGCATCAAATCTCGACGTTTTATGCACCTTGAATACATTTAGCATCAAAAATAAAAATTCTATTTTTAATTTTTCCTATAGTTTTTATGAGAAATTTCTGTGCGGCCGCACTCTGAAACCCGTAATTCCGGAACCAGAATTCCGATCGATCCAAAATTCAATAGCAGCCGATGGGAAGGTTGCACCTTTCATTTGAGACTAAGTTTGGGCAAATCGGTCCAGCCATCTCTGAGAAAAATGAGTGACATTATTTGACACATACGCACATACATACACACACACATACACACACACATACACAAATTCAATAGCAGCCGATGGGAAGGTTGCACCTTTCATTTGAGACTAATTTTTCCTATAGTTTTTATGAGAAATTTCTGTGTGGCCGCACTCTGAAACCCGTAATTCCGGAACCAGAATTCCGATCGATCCAAAATTCAATAGCAGCCGATGGGAAGGTTGCACCTTTCATTTGAGACTAAGTTTGGGCAAATCGGTCCAGCCATCTCTGAGAAAAATGAGTGACATTATTTGACACATACGCACATACATACACACACATACACACACATACACACACATACACACACATACACACACATACACACACATACACACACATACACACACACATACATACACACATACACACACATACAGACTTTTTCCGATCTCGACGAACTGAGTCGAATGGGATATGACACTCGGCCCTCCGGGCCGGGATTAGGTTGACGTTTTTCAGAGTGATTGCATAACCTTTCTATATGAGAAAGGCAAAAATGTGCAAAATCCAAAAAAGTGAATCTTCGTCAAATTTTTTTCGTGTTTGCATCAAATCTCGACGTTTTATGCACCTTGAATACATTTAGCATCAAAAATAAAAATTCTATTTTTAATTTTTCCTATAGTTTTTATGAGAAATTTCTGTGTGGCCGCGCTCTGAAACCCGTAATTCCGGAACCAGAATTCCGATCGATCCAAAATTCAATAGCAGCCGATGGGAAGGTTGCACCTTTCATTTGAGACTAAGTTTGGGCAAATCGGTCCAGCCATCTCTGAGAAAAATGAGTGACATTATTTGACACATACGCACATACATACACACACATACACACACATACACACACATACACACACACATACACACACATACACACACATACATACACACATACACACATACAGACTTTTTCCGATCTCGACGAACTGAGTCGAATGGGATATGACACTCGGCCCTCCGGGCCGGGATTAGGTTGACGTTTTTCAGAGTGATTGCATAACCTTTCTATATGAGAAAGGCAAAAATGTGCAAAATCCAAAAAAGTGAATCTTCGTCAAATTTTTTTTCGTGTTTGCATCAAATCTCGACGTTTTATGCACCTTGAATACATTTAGCATCAAAAATAAAAATTCTATTTTTAATTTTTCCTATAGTTTTTATGAGAAATTTCTGTGCGGCCGCACTCTGAAACCCGTAATTCCGGAACCAGAATTCCGATCGATCCAAAATTCAATAGCAGCCGATGGGAAGGTTGCACCTTTCATTTGAGACTAAGTTTGGGCAAATCGGTCCAGCCATCTCTGAGAAAAATGAGTGACATTATTTGACACATACGCACATACATACACACACACATACACACACACATACACAAATTCAATAGCAGCCGATGGGAAGGTTGCACCTTTCATTTGAGACTAATTTTTCCTATAGTTTTTATGAGAAATTTCTGTGTGGCCGCACTCTGAAACCCGTAATTCCGGAACCAGAATTCCGATCGATCCAAAATTCAATAGCAGCCGATGGGAAGGTTGCACCTTTCATTTGAGACTAAGTTTGGGCAAATCGGTCCAGCCATCTCTGAGAAAAATGAGTGACATTATTTGACACATACGCACATACATACACACACATACACACACATACACACACATACACACACATACACACACATACACACACATACACACACACATACACACACATACATACACACATACACACACATACAGACTTTTTCCGATCTCGACGAACTGAGTCGAATGGGATATGACACTCGGCCCTCCGGGCCGGGATTAGGTTGACGTTATTCAGAGTGATTGCATAACCTTTCTATATGAGAAAGGCAAAAATGTGCAAAATCCAAAAAAGTGAATCTTCGTCAAATTTTTTTTCGTGTTTGCATCAAATCTCGACGTTTTATGCACCTTGAATACATTTAGCATCAAAAATAAAAATTCTATTTTTAATTTTTCCTATAGTTTTTATGAGAAATTTCTGTGCGGCCGCACTCTGAAACCCGTAATTCCGGAACCAGAATTCCGATCGATCCAAAATTCAATAGCAGCCGATGGGAAGGTTGCACCTTTCATTTGAGACTAAGTTTGGGCAAATCGGTCCAGCCATCTCTGAGAAAAATGAGTGACATTATTTGACACATACGCACATACATACACACACATACACACACATACACACACATACACACACATACATACACACATACACACACATACAGACTTTTTCCGATCTCGACGAACTGAGTCGAATGGGATACGACACTCGGCCCTCCGGGCCGGGATTAGGTTGACGTTTTTCAGAGTGATTGCATAACCTTTCTATATGAGAAAGGCAAAAATGTGCAAAATCCAAAAAAGTGAATCTTCGTCAAATTTTTTTCGTGTTTGCATCAAATCTCGACGTTTTATGCACCTTGAATACATTTAGCATCAAAAATAAACATTCTATTTTTAATTTTTCCTATAGTTTTTATGAGAAATTTCTGTGCGGCCGCACTCTGAAACCCGTAATTCCGGAACCAGAATTCCGATCGATCCAAAATTCAATAGCAGCCGATGGGAAGGTTGCACCTTTCATTTGAGACTAAGTTTGGGCAAATCGGTCCAGCCATCTCTGAGAAAAATGAGTGACATTATTTGACACATACGCACATACATACACACACACATACACACACACATACACAAATTCAATAGCAGCCGATGGGAAGGTTGCACCTTTCATTTGAGACTAATTTTTCCTATAGTTTTTATGAGAAATTTCTGTGTGGCCGCACTCTGAAACCCGTAATTCCGGAACCAGAATTCCGATCGATCCAAAATTCAATAGCAGCCGATGGGAAGGTTGCACCTTTCATTTGAGACTAAGTTTGGGCAAATCGGTCCAGCCATATCTGAGAAAAATGAGTGACATTATTTGACACATACGCACATACATACACACACATACACACACATACACACACATACACACACATACACACACATACATACACACATACACACACATACAGACTTTTTCCGATCTCGACGAACTGAGTCGAATGGGATATGACACTCGGCCCTCCGGGCCGGGATTAGGTTGACGTTTTTCAGAGTGATTGTATAACCTTTCTATATGAGAAAGGCAAAAATGTGCAAAATCCAAAAAAGTGAATCTTCGTCAAATTTTTTTCGTGTTTGCATCAAATCTCGACGTTTTATGCACCTTGAATACATTTAGCATCAAAAATAAAAATTCTATTTTTAATTTTTCCTATAGTTTTTATGAGGAATTTCTGTGCGGCCGCACTCTGAAACCCGTAATTCCGGAACCAGAATTCCGATCGATCCAAAATTCAATAGCAGCCGATGGGAAGGTTGCACCTTTCATTTGAGACTAAGTTTGGGCAAATCGGTCTAGCCATCTCTGAGAAAAATGAGTGACATTATTTGACACATACGCACATACATACACACACACATACACACACATACACACACATACACACACATACATACACACATACACACACACACATACAGACTTTTTCCGATCTCGACGAACTGAGTCGAATGGGATATGACACTCGGCCCTCCGGGCCGGGATTAGGTTGACGTTTTTCAGAGTGATTGCATAACCTTTCTATATGAGAAAGGCAAAAAGGCACACACAAAACAGAATGAGTCAATTCTAGTGATGATGGATTAGAGAAAGAGAAAACTAGTATCAATAACCTGTGTGTACGAACACCACGTACGTACATGAGGTTCGGTTGTGCAGACGAACATCTGCTCGTGTTTTGGTACGCATTAGCGCGTTCGAGTTTGCACACGAAATGATGGTGTAGGATGAGCACAGAACTAGAACGAATATGGTGTTCGATGTTCATTTGGGAAGACTGCACTCGACTAATAATTACTTTTCAATCACTCATATATCATCTTATTCCTTATGAAGTGGTGAAATGGTTTTACATAAATCGGAACATTGGAATAGTTATTACTAACATTTGCACGACATTTTCCGCAATAACTAATGTTGGGGAGATTTGACCAAGTGGAAATAAGCTGAAGAAAGGTTCAAAATTTCTAATATTTACTTTGCTGTGGTACCTACTGTTGATGAAAAACGCGTCACAAAAAGTCCCACCTCAAACATCAGTCTATATCTTTGAAATAATGATCAAGTTTTATTCAGTGAATTGTTCTCAGTGTCATGTCTGGTAGGTCTGTGGTTAATCCTTAAAAGGAAACGCATCAGAAAAATCGAAATTTATGAAATGCAATCCTTTTATATTTTTAATGGTACTAAAGGATCTCGACAATATGTAAAAATTTGAAGACAGCATGTTTTATGTCTTAATTTATTGTTTTGATTTTACAAAATTCTCTTGATCAAGTCTCCCCAGACCTTGGTCAAGTCTCCCCGCGGCGGGAACGCAATATTAAATCAAAATGCTTATAACAAAAATTTTCTGAAATGTTGTAGTTCTCGAGATATTTTAAATTTTGTTTTAACAACATAATTCTTTTGTTTTAATACGGCCTTTTCATAAATCATTAGCGTTTCTCCTTCATCAACAATAAGTTTTTCAAAAGGCCCATAACATTTCCTGTAACTTTCTCTGACATCACTGCGATATTGTAAGCCATTTGAAAGCTATGCGAAAACAATCAAAATACTCTTCAACTAAAGGATCTGATGATTAAACTTAATAGATCGATCATACTTTGGTTATTTTCATATAGCTTTCAAATCGGTTACAATATCGCCTTGATGCCAAACGAGAAGTTACAGGAAATGTTATGGGCCTTTTAAAAAACCTATTGTTTGTTGATGGAGAAACGCGAATAACTTATGAAAAGGTCGTAATAAAATAAAGTAATTGTGTTGTTAAAACGAAAATTGAAATATCTCAAGAACTAGTACATTTCAGAAAATTTTTGTTATTAACAGTTTGATTTAAAATGACGTTTAAAATCATATCCAAAAGAAAATTGCATTTTTGACTGTAAATAGTAGGGGAGAGTGGGGATACATGAACCACGGGGATAGGTGAACCACTAAGGATATTACGTCACATTCTACCAATTTTAGTGCAAACTATATGCGTTTTGATAGCTCTGTCGGTAAGCTAACCTCACACGCATTGCGATAGCGTCAAGTGTTTGTTGTCACCTTTACAGATAATCAAAGTTATTGTACATTTAAAGTTGCCTCAATTGAGACCTCGCGTTTTTTTGGAAAAAGTGTATGGTGTCCCTTCGTTATTGTAAGTAGGTGCAAAATCTGTTATTTATATGAAGAAATTTGCAAAGGTAAATATTTCCTGCCAGCTTAAAATTAATTCAAATTTGCTTATGGCATGTGGAGAACTACTTTTTGCGGGGATACATGAACCACTTTTAGGTTCGGATTTTTGTAATTATTTGAAAAAAGAAAAACACGATGGAAGAAAGGAAAGAACACAAAAATATTAAAAACAAAAACAAATAATTTGTTATATGGACTTTAAACTACAAACATACAAATGAAATTGTTTTTTTGCACAAAAATAGAATAAACGAACATTTTCGTATCATTCTCAGAAAGTTTTGATGTATAAAATACAGTAATCGAACAAACAAGTTTTAAAATTATGGCACGTCTTTCTGATTGTGAAAAATGTTTAGTCTTGCATGCCGGTGAAAAGTGTAAAGTTTCATAGGAACCTAAGATTTCAAATATTATCGGACGAATTTTCGTGGAATTCCTCAAAACAAAATACTACTTCTTTTCATAACCAAACCACTGAACAAATTAACGATTGTGATCTGCTCACATGATTCCGACTAAAGTTAAACATCAAAATTACCGCAAGTAGAAATCCTATTTTGATGCGAGCATTAAAATTAAATCTTTTTTGATCTCAGTTTATGTTTGTCATGCTCTTCTTACATACTTTGCTCTTCCTAGATGATTTTTTTTTGTTTTTATTTTTTACATCAAATTGAAAACTTATTTTGTTTTCATCCAAATATTCCAACACATCAATAAACTTTCAAGTTACTCTCAGTGATAGATGAAACAGTTTTCTGTTTGATGTCATAGGACAATTTGTCTGCTCTCGGTTTTGATCAAAACGTTAAAATTACCAAAACACTAAAAATTACTCCACCTGCCGTTCGTTTCGCTTCAATATACCATTCACCCATCCTTCGGGATAATGTAAACATTCCATGTTTAGAACCACAGCGAGTAAAGGGCAAATGGACTATCAGCAGACTCCACATAATTCCATAGTTCATTTTTTTCAACGGCTCCCAGAAGTTCATAAAGTCACCCATGCAAATTGCAGCCTCGCAGTACCGCTCCTGTTACACCGATCCACCGGTTGCGACACCGCCACCGTAGCAAGTGATCCTCACTCCCGAGCGCCTATCTTCAATTTCCGTTGATACCATCTATACAATTCCTACCCTTGGCATTGGTACAAATATAATGTCTGGTTGAACATGGCTTACACAACATTATGCTTGCTCGGGAAGTTCACCTACAGGGCTGCTGTATGTAAGCTATCAACTTCACATCGCACATAAACACATCAGCAGCAACTTTGAATGATGTACCGAACTGCGGTAACAGATCTTCAAAACGTCGCCCCGAAGTCACTGGCAGTTGAGTATACATACAAGTAGGTACTGGGTCGCCGACTCGGGATAAGAGGTTCCCGGTGTGGCGGAATGAAAACCGACCAGACACGGCACACAGAAGAAGGAAGGTGTAATACACCAAGAAACAGATTTATTTATGAGTCCCTTCAGGAAGGAACGTGTAAAACGGAGGGAATACCGAACAGGGTAGCCTGTTGATTGTTGACGCTAGGATCTGGACGGACTGGAATTCTGGCAATGTTGGAGACTATCTAGAATGTTGTCTATTATCATTGCAATTTAAAAATTAACAGTCAACTATGCAACATATTTCAATCCGGTAGATTGAAAGAAATATTCGATGAAACATGAATGTACCTTCGCAGATTGAGGACCATCCCAGAGGATGGACGCGATAATGGTACAAGTGCGATTGTTTCTGGCGGCATGAGCAAAATTGGCAGCAATGTATCCGTTTTTTGAGCGGTAACGCATACTACTCAGACTTGCACCGAAGTATCAGCTGAATCGGCTGCTAATCTGGCAGACGGAGATTTAATTAGAATTTGGCTTGTGTATTTCGATAGAAACAGTGAAGAGACGAATGGAGCATACTGAAATTTTTGACAAATATGATTAACATGAGCACGCGTCTGGCACCTTGCCCTGATTGTGGTAGTTTTTGGTTGGTGGATGAGTATAAAAAGTGACCCAGAACGACAGTATTCGTGGATGCAGCATAAATTAATGTTCTACAAATTTTTTATGGTGACATAGCACATTCTAGAACATTTATTTCGAGAAATTTAACATAACATAGAAAAATTATTTAGCGCATGTGTTTTAAGTATTGATACTTTGCAGCTTCCACGGCATTCAGTATTTTTTAAAAACATCATATTTGCAACTAATTTTATCTAACCAACGCAAAAGGTTAAGTTTTGTATATCCAAGCTCGGAAAACATAGAATTCTTACTTTTCTTGGAGATTTTCGGATTTCATGCCAAAGCAGCTAGTAAAACACATTTCACTGTTTGTTGTATTATAATGACTCTGTGGTGCTGTCTATCAATCATATGATAATTATTTCGACACGACCTTCGGAGCATTTCGATGAACCGGTTTGATGCCATCATTAGCGTGGCCGAGCAAAAACACGACGCTTGGTGTACGACTAAGAAAAAAAAACAGAAATCGCACAAGCTTAGAATATAACCCATTCCCCGCGAGCGCGAAGTAGATGGAACTTTTTATGAAATTTTGAGGATGACCTCTTAGAGACACCCTGAAACATAAACTGGAAGAAAATCGAAGATACTTTGGTTGAGCGTGGTAGTATGACTAGGAAAATATGTATTCAGCTTTGCTACCGATTTACTCGTATTAAACCTTTATTATACTCTGAAACAAGGATATCCGTCGATTTGCTAGATAAACATGATTCAATCAATGCATAATAGTTGCTGGGAGAACTATCAGCCTAATTGAATGGTGCTTTTGAGAAAGAAGCTGTGATTTTTCTATTACACAGTTGTATTGCGTGTCCCAGCGCAGTGTGGTAGTGCTGGTGAATTCCGCAAGACACTAGGTAGGGGAGATGACCAAATAGTGGATGAACTATGCCAACGCCTAAAAATTTTGAAAGTAAACTAACTCAAATTTTCTTATATATGCTCTGAAATTATGTTTATATGTAAGAGTTTTTAATTCTACAAAGGGGTGGGCGCAGCGTAGTTGGTAAATCGATTGCCTTGTACGCAGCGCACCTGGGTTCGAGTCCCGACCCCGCACATAGGGTTTGAAATTTTTCATAAGAGATTTTTCTAACCCGAAGAGGCGAATGACCTTAAGGTTAAAACCTCTATAATCGAAATAAAAAAAATTCTGCAACTAAAAAAATCCGTACATGTAAGTCAAAACTCTACTCTTTGCATTTTTTTTTAATGGAAGCTCCGTAAGACCCAATAGTTGTGATGATGTTCCTATACTACCCATGATCGCATATTTGTCCCGTTTTCTATAGGATTTCCTATTTTTATGAGACTGATTTGCGATCATTGGCAGTTTAGTTGTATTAACTGTTTTCGCTCATCCACATGGTTTATTTCGTATAATTTTAACAAATATAATGATTCGAACATTAAACATTATCAGATTCTAATAATATAAGAAAATTTATTATTTTATTTTCAGTTTTTTGGATTAAAAACCATAAAGAGTAAAAATAATAAACGAGGACAGCTATGATCAATCAATTTAACAATTGGCTTCCTGCGTACTTCTTTCAATTTTACCATTACAGGTATACCTCGATAGTACGTACACCTTCGCTTCGTTTAGCGTACGTACTATCGAAACGTACGTACTATCGAATCACAAAAATAAAATTCAAATTTTACTTTTTATATTTAATTTTTAACGAAACTTCACAAATATTATATTAATCACTAAATTCATCACCCTATTAGTGATAACTGTCCTATCACCAAGTACTTAATCTTTAATGTTATGGTTTCCATCAACCAGGATGGTTGAAAATGGAGTGTAAAAACATTTACATGGTCCCGTAAGTTCCTTTGAAGTTGGTTGCATAGTCTTGAGCATTTCGGCAAATTTATTAGGAATTTTGTAGAATTGTATTTAGCACTACTTTAAAATTCTAGAACTATCCTGAATCTCTGAAATTCGTAAGACTTGCTTGAAATTCATAGATAAATTTCCTGAAGATTTTCTTAATTTTTTTATCTGCCTGAAGCAGAAGCAATTGTTTTTTGTATATTTGATTCGTGTAATAATAACAGTACAATTTTTCAAACTGTGGGAACGAACCGAAATTTAGTGGGTTAAAAAACAGAAGTTCCCGATTTGTGGGGCGATAACAATTCTTCTCAAGTACATACAGGATTTCAGATTGGTTTTTATTCCTTTCAGTTTTTGGTCGTTAATGAACTTTAAAAACCCCGAAAACGGATATTTAAATATATTTGCAAAGGAGATATGATTTTGAATTAAAACAATGTCGACATATAAACTAAAAGGTATAATAACCACAGTTTTTGACTACATAAGATAGTTTTTACTGAGCTAGGAAATATTTCTTGAACCACGCCAATATATTGGATACATTTTTTAATCATGCTCACAAGATCCCCAAACGAAGTGTTGAGAAAATACTTATTTTTTCAGCTCTTTAAGTACTACCAGCAGTCTCCATCGAAGTCGCTAGTCTTGCGAATCTCGTCCATTCCATTCTAAACACTGTATCTCCTAGAATGTATGAGACTCAGCACTCAAATTTTATGTATTGTTTGCAGATCGTTCATCAAAAATCGTTTTATCACCGCTCTAGATATTAACCTCCAAAATTGCCTAAAATCTTCTTTGATGTTCGAAAAATGTCTCGAATTTTTGCAATTTTCCTTAAAGTTAGTAATACTTGGGACATGCCGTACCTAATTGTTGAAGAGGCTTTTTGATATTCGTCACTTTTCCAATTTTGTAAGTTTTCTCGAAATACTTCATTGAAATTATTTGTGAGTTTCGTGAAATGCACTTGGCATTTGTTTAAGCTTGATAGAATTTTATAAAATTTGCAGACGCCCCCTGATGTTTAAAAGATTCTCCATAAATCCTTAGAATATTCTTGAAACTTCGCGAAATTTCCAGAGCTTCTTAAGATTCTACTTAATATCGTAGGATTTTCTTGGAGCAGCTTGACTGGATCACCGATAGCCGTTAACAAAACCTACTGAAACTGTAATATTTCTAAATGTTCAGGTCGCAGAATTTCCCGAAGTTGGTAAAATATGTGTGAAAATCGTGAACACTCCGTTTTCTATAGAAATTGTTAGTATAGAAGTTTGAAGTACTACTGAAATTCCATATGACCTTCGAAGATCATCCTTAAAGTTCATTGAGATACTCTGCATTTTGACAAAACCAAACTATAACTAATGAGTGTCGTACAATTACCTGAAGAATTAAAGATCTCCTTGTAAGTCAGCAGTCTCCCAAAATATAAAAGACATTCCTGGAACTTGTAGGGCGTCCCTAAAGCTTGCAGATTTGTTTATACTTGTTTGATTCCTACAATGAATTTACGACTTACTTAAATTTTGAAATACTTTACTGTACTTTATAGAACTACTGTAAGTAGCACACAACTTCTCTAAAGTATGCATAAACCCGTAGAATTTCCATAAAAGTTGTCATACTTCGTTGAAGCTTACAAAATCAAAGGGAAAAAAATTGATGGCAGGTGTACGTACTATCGAGGCAAAATGTACGTACTAACGAGGGTACGTATTATCGAGGTACACCTGTAATCACAATTTTCGTAAATAGTTGTCATTTTGATGTTATCAAACTCGTCAAAACGACCCCGATAGATTGGATAGAAAAAAGAATTTGCATATTCCCAAACTATGTACAGTTCTAGAGAATAGAAAGAAACACAAGTGTCAAGTTAGGCTTGCCACCTCTGATTAGGCCTTCATCCGGAGATTTTTAGGAACCTGCGATAAGGTTCAAAAATATGAGTATGCGCAAAATCCAAACAAAAATTTGAATCAAATCGAATGGTCTTTATTTGAGACAAATTTAAACAGTTTTTATTGCCTAGTTCAAAAAGACAACTAATTACTCTTTCATTCTTTTTGTTACTCGTCAGGGTATCAATTTATCAGTGAATGGAAAAGTGCCAAGTTTACGCATATTCACCGTTGTGTGCTTTATTTTAACAAATCGTAATGCAAACCACTGTTCTGTGCCGCTCACATTAAGCTGTAATGTTTCGCCTTTATGAACCAACAAGGTTTAGATAAATGTAGAATTTTACTTCCATGGGTAACCGCGAAGAATCTAAAAGCACTAGCCACTTTCGTTGTGTAGGAACGAGCATTGAACTTCATGACAGCTAACAGTAGAAAGAGAAAGAGGCAGGAAAGCGGTACTGTGCGGGAAGCACACTGAGTTGTCTTCCGGAATTCTATGCGGAGCGCAAATAATCTGGCTATTCGTCGCCATAATCGCCCGAGGTAGCTCCAACAAAGGAGTAAAGCTCTCCTTCCGTAATAGCAAAAAATCGTTTGAAACAAACTAAATCAGTACCATAGAAGTTTTAATTATCCGTCGTCTCACCACACCTGAAGAAATTAAAGTTAACCCTCCGGAAGTCGCACAAATGGCCCACTGAACGAGCAACCGCTCATCAGAATACTATTCTACCCGCGATGGGCCCATACGTATGTGATGATGATGGAGGTCAGGATGTTGTACCAACTTGCTATCCTTTGGGGGGAGGGGAAGAATTGTGTTGAATCAAACAGCTATCGTAGAGTGAACCACGTGACCACTGACATCGCCTATATCCAGGCTTCTCGTCGCTGAGTTGGGCCATTGGACGCTCACACGTTATCATTGAATATCCGATTTCATTGGCGTACATCCGCAAAGTCGGTGTAACGCGACTACTCTGAAATGTTTGCAGCTACTTCTGCCTTTCCACAGGGAAGTCATCTTAGGCTAATCATCTTCCTACTTTACTTCAATGATGTGAATTATAGACTCAGTGGACCACGGTGGTCGTACGCGAATGACCTCAAAATCTTCAACCGTATCAAGACTTTGGCAGACGCACACGTTTTGCAGAAACGATTCGATGTCTTCAGCGAATGGTGTATCGATAATAGTATGATTCTAAATCCTGCAAAATGTTCTACAATTACCTTCTGTAGGAAAAGAGAATCTATCAATTTCGACTATAATCTTTCGGAATTGCTTATTCCTCGGGAATGTTCCGTGCAGGATCTTGGAGTAATATTAGGTCCTAAGCTCAATTTCAAGCAACACGTCTCATGTGTTATTGGTCGTGCATCGCGAAACCTTGGGTTCATCTTTCGTATAGCCATTCACGGATGCTGCTTAAAAGTCTGTAATATTCCCTAATCCGGTCATCTTTGGAGTATTGTTCGACGATTTGGAACACGCACTACCTGCACGGTAGCGATCGAATTGAAGGCATTCAACGAAAATTTCTACGATTTGCATTGAGGCAGATTCCTTGGTGCGATCCCTTTCGGCTACCTAGCTACGAGATCCGCTGTCAACTTATTCACCTCGACTCTCCCCAAGAGCGCAGAAATACATCAAGGGCCCTAGTTTTTGTTAATTTGCTGTCAGCACGCATCGATTCTCCAGCCCTAATAGAACGAGTTTATGTCCAAGCAAGAAGTGGAACTTTGCACAGTAACATTCTCCTGACAGTCCTCTTCGGCGGTTAAGGCATACGGCGAATGCGGTCGTTGCGGGATTACAACGTAGTTTTAATCGTGTGACTCATTTGTTCGACTTCTATTTGTCCTGTAATGTGATTAGGTCTAGGTTTATGAATTTTGTTCAAGAGTGTTTAGATGAGATATATTTATCGATGCGAAACCAAAGATATTCAGTTCATTAATTTCAACTTCAGTTCATTTATTTTAGCCGCCATATGTCGGTTTAATTTTACGATCAATTTGAGTGAAATGAATGACTTGCGCAGTATGCCCTCCATCAGAGCCTGTAGAGTATGTTTTTTCAGTTTTTTCTCATCTTTTCCTTTTCGTCCTTAGCTGCTCTTTTGGTCTTCCGAAGTTCGCTCTTCATCATTGCCAAAATACGTTTCGATCGGCCGGAGTTCAGGACAGTTTGGTGGGTTCATGTCTTTCGGCACAAAATCCACAGAATTTGCCGCATACTACCCCTGCATGGTTTTAGCGTAGTGACATGGAGCCAAATCGGGCCAAAATAATGGTTTTTGATTGTGCTGTCTCAAAGGGGCAAAAGCCGTTGTTGAAGGTTATTCTGTTTTGTAAATCTCATCGTTTATGGTGCCTTTGGTTACGAATGGTTCACTACGTTTGCCGCAAGTTCATATTGCCTGCCAAATGAAGTACTTTAAAGGGAACGGGCATAGCGTAGTTGGTAAATCGATTGCCTTGTACGCAGCTCACCTGGGTTCGATTCCCAACCCCGCACATACGGTGAGAGATTTTTCCAAAAGAGATTTCTCTAACCCGAAGAGGCGAATGACTCTAAGGTTAAAACCTCTATAATAAAAAAGTACTTTAAAGTGAATTTCTACAGCTTCTACCGCTTGAAATGGAAATCCACAGCACCAGTATTTCGTTACCAACGTCGTGCAGCGTTCCCAGGCGCTATTCCACGTACTGAGTACACGTGACTATTAAACTAGGTATCACGAACCAGTTCACGAATACAAGAATAATATTTCATGATTTCGTGAACTATTTCACGAGCACGGATATTGGATCGTAACTAACATATTAGAAATCATGAACCAGTTCATGAATACATGAATAATATTAGATGATTTTGTGAACCATTTCACGAGCAGAGTTTTGTGATTTTTTACCAATTCCGGATTTTGTGTAGATACTGGTACCGAAAATTGAAGACGTGGTTTTCATTTAAAAATTTGTTTGTGGAAAGCGTGGAAACAACGAGAACATCGTAAATGTGAACAAATATGTGAACTCGGCTGCAGGCCTTTACTCCCATCATTACAAGATCAGGACGTCAGGACTTGTCAATGACATGGGAAAGCAGCAGTGTTTTTCGGAGAAAACGCATTTCTTCGATGTCCGTTATATCCGTGCGGACTCTTCACGTCTGTTGCAACTCGTCACTCCCAGGATACCTTCTCCAGGACTCGAGTAGTACGACATACCCAGATAGAGCAAGACAAAAAGATGTTCCATCCAATACAATGGTTATAATACTTCCAGCAGAATACACGGAGAATGTGGTGGAAAGGCGGTGTCTGAAGCCTTTTCCTGTTGCAGAGTATTCAAAATTTGGTGAGATCAACCCAATTTATTGTTATTTTATAGTTCATTATATAATTCATACCATGTCATAATTATTAGATCCACTTATCCACTTCCCATTTTCCTTCCCTACTAACAAATTCATCCCTCCGTAATACCTATGAAGATTGCGTGGGTTTCCCGTATCTTCTAAAGTAGGTACATTCTAACTAACATTCCCTTCCCTTTAGCAATCGTAAGGACATGGCCAGGTGTGCAGTGAACTATACAACATCACTGTATCAGCCACCCATGATGAGTGAGGTCGTTTTTGCTATGCTATGCTATGCTATGCTATTTTGTGAACCATTTCACGAGCACGGATATTGAAATATATTAGTGATCATGAATTAGTTCACGGGAATTGAATGGGCTCATGAATAAAATTCCGAATTTCGTGAAATAGTTCACGAAAAAATAACCAGAATATTTCGATGTTGTGAACTATTGTTCCTATAACTATGAAAAAAATCATGAGTCAACCTTTGGTTTTATGAATAATGTTCATAAAGTTGTGAACTAGTTCTTGGCGGAAACCGTGACTGAAGTTCACAAAACAAAATCAAATATTTTCACAAATGAAAGCCTTATGCGGGCGTTACTGAAGGGAAATTGAACATAATTATAAAAGCCATGATTTTTGGTCATGGTCCTGTTTTCGTAACGTAAAAACGTGATTGTTCCAGAATTCATGGCACTTTATTCACGTTTTTGGGAACAATTTTTTTTCCGTATATTATTCGTGCAATTTTGCGACTTTGAAAAATGCTAGAGTTGAACACTGATCCGTGTCAAGTCCCTGACTCTGTTGTACTTCAAGAAGACATTTGTATGCTTCAAGTGTTGTGCATGCTTAACGGAATGGAAATTAATGTTAAGAAAAGCAAGTTTCGGACGCTTGCAAACTCTATGCCATTTTTAATGTAGCCTACAAGGAGTGTAGATGCTATCCGCTACCTACTTTATTGCTGCTACGACCGCCATAGCTTTTGAGATGCTAGAATTTTTAAAACGGAACACTACAGATTTTGATGATTTCTAGACATAAAAGTAACTTTACTGTGCCTTGATTAGTAGTATACTAAAGTACGCTATACAAGTATGGGCGTTCCAGTTGAATGAGAATAACGTACACTTTCTGTCAACTTCAAACTCTAACCAACGAAAAAGCCCACATGAGTTGAAACAACTTCTTTCGAATTCATTCCCGATTGAATAACTATAAAATGTCATTCTCTCTGACGTATTTTTTTTTTTACAATGGAGAAGACCTTTATGTCCTAGCCCAGTACACGTGCTAACGGTAGGGTCCAATCTACCACACGGGGTGCACTGGGGGCGTGTCGGACTCGAATGGTGACCAGCCATTAATACCGACTAAACTCCATTGGGCTCCGCCATCATTCCTCCCAGGAACTACCTCTCGGTATTACTTCTGGGGGGATGGCTGTACTCAATGTACTCATTCACTCTCACTCGCGCGATCATACATCCTGTATGAGGCTTACTTGGGTGCTCTCTCAATCACACTTTGATTCACTCTCAAACACTCCCACATGAGGCTGACTTTTGTGCTCACCTTTTACGTTCCATGCGAGGCTGACTTGTGTGCTCACCTTACTCATTCCTTGCTAGGCTTACTTTTGTGCTCGCCCTACCCATCCATGTGAGGCTGACTTGGGTGCTCACCCTATCACCTGATTCACTCTCAATCGTGCCACTCTATTGTACCTTTGTCACTCCCTCTGGCATCCCATGTGGGACATTTTTCTTAGGCCCCACTTCTGACATACCATGCGAGGCTGACTTTTGTGCTCACCTTTTTCATTCCTTGCTAGGCTGACTTTTGTGCTAGCCTCTACCAACCTGTGAGGCTGACTTTTATGCTCACCCTTAACATGCAATGTGAGACTGACTTGGATGCTCACCCTTTCACTCCTCTGCCACGCCATGAGGCATCGATAGCTTAGTTCCAACATACTACGCTACGACCCTCCCGTCTTGGCATGAGGCAGTCCACTTATACGCCTATACACTCACTCTTCTGTCTTGCTTCGGGGTGGCTGGGTTTACCCCTTACGCGGTTGCCATTCGCTGCGCCAACCTACCTCGGCATGAACAGACCATTCACTCTCTTATTTTGCGCTTGGCCTTTTTCGCTCCAGCTAACCAATCACTAGTTAGCCGTGCCCGCCGTCTGTTGCTCGGTTCGCCAGATTACCTGTAGCCTACTGGCAATCTGGATGGTAGCAGCCGAGACTGCGTTCCACTTCTCCACCGTTTGACACATCCGCTGGATAAGGGTATCCGGGGTTGTGTCCCAGCCACAGACGTCAAGCATTGCTCTTCTTTCGACGTCGAACCGATGACATACGAACAGTATGTGTTCGGCAGTTTCATCTACACCTGGGCAGTCCGGGCAGACTGGGACCTCCGCGTGTCCGAACCTGTGGAGGTACTGACGGAAACAGCCATGGCCTGACAGGAATTGTGTCAGGTGGAAGTGAACTTCCCCATGGGGTCTTCCCACCCAGCTCGATATGCTAGGTATCAGCCGGTGGGTCCACCTACCTTTCGAGGAGTTGTCCCACTCACGCTGCCATCTGGCGACCGAGGTCACCCTGGTGCGCTCGCGGGCTCCCCTATTTCCACGTAGCTCAAAGCACTCCTCATCTTCCCGTATGACCAGCCCGACTGGCATCATGCTCGCTATCACGCAGGATGCATCGTGTGATACCGTGCGGTAGGCAGATATCACTCTGAGGCACATCACGCGGTAGGTGCTCTCCAGTTTCTGTAGGTAACTGGTTACCCTCAGTGCTCTTGACCATGACGGGCCGCCGTACCTGAGGATAGATACGGCAACGCCTGCCAGTAACCTACGTCTACTGGCGCACACCTTTGAGCTGTTGGACATCATTCTCGATAGTGCCGCAACAGCAGTCGACGCTCTCTTGCACGTATAGTCGACATGGCTGCCGAAGGTCAGCTTGTCGTCTATAATGACTCCGAGAGACTTCAGACTTCGCTGTGAAGTGATCGCGACTTCTCCCACATGGATAACTGCATGTTGTGCCGACTTGCGGTTGTTGATGATAACTACCTCCGTCTTATGATGAGCGAGCTCCAGGCCTCTCGCGCTCATCCATTCCTCCACCGTGCTAATCGCGTGTTCTGCGGTTAGTTCTACCTCAAGAATTGACTCCCCGTAGACCTCCAAGGTTACGTCGTCGGCAAAGCCGACGATCTTGACCCCAGGAGGGAACTTCAGTCTCAGAACCCCGTCATACATGAGGTTCCATAGCACCGGGCCTAGGATCGAGCCCTGCGGGACTCCGGCGGTAATCGGAACCCTTTTCTGACCGGCATTGGTCTCGTATAGCAGTACGCGGTTTTGGAAGTAACTTTCCAGGATCCGGTACAGACCCACCGGTAGGCTAAGCCGGTGTAACGAGAGCGCGATGGCATCCCAGCTTGCGCTGTTGAATGCGTTCTTCACGTCAAGTGTCACTAACGCACAGTATCGAATACCTCGCCTTTTTCGTTGGATCGCTATCTCGACAGTATTTATCACTGAGTTGAGAGCGTCCACTGTGGACTTACCCTTCCGAAAGCCAAACTGGTTGCTTGACAGACCGTCCGTACCTTCCGCGTACGGGGTGAGCCTGTTGAGGATGATCCTCTCAAGCAGTTTGCCAGTCGTGTCTATCAGACAGATTGGTCTGTACGCCGATGGGTCGCCTGGCGGCTTCCCGGGCTTCGGCAACAGCACCAGTTTCTGCCTTTTCCATCTATCGGGGAAACGGCACTCGTCAAGGCATCTCTGCATAGCTAGCCTGAACATGTTCGGGTTCGCTATGATCGCTGCCTTGAGAGCGTTGTTTGGAACTCCATCCGGCCCTGGAGCTTTGTTCATTGCTAGGGATTTAGCCACTGCGAGTAGTTCTTCATTCGTCACTGGAACCACCATTTCGACCGTGCCCGCACTGTCTCGTAGTGCAGGTGGCCAGGGGCTTGTGGCTCGAGACGGGAAGAGTACTTCGATAATCGTTGCCAACCGGTCCGGAGACCGTTCTGGGGGTGAGGAGCCCCCTTTGGTCTTGGCCATCACAATCCGGTAGGCGTCACCCCACGGATTCGCGTTGGCACTCTCACACAGGTTGTCGAAACACGCTCTCTTGCTGCTTTTAATAGCCTTGTTAAGGGCTAATTTCGCAGCTCGAAACACTTCACGGCGGTTCTCTCTTGCATCCTCGGTGCGAGCTCTTTGCATCCTACGTCTAGCTCTGAGACAGGCTGACCGTAGAACTGCAATCTCGGCACTCCACCAGTATACCGGGCATCTACCGTTTCTTGGCAGTGTTTTTCTCGGCATAGTGGCGTCGCACGCGCGTGATAGAACAGCTACCAGCGCATCCCCGCTTAGACTGTCGGTGTTGGCCTCCAGTCCCATGGCCGCGGTGAAAGCTTCGCTGTCGAAGTGATTGGACTTCCACCCGCGTACCTGACAGGGATCTCCCGCCCTCGGATGCTGCACACCATAGTTGATCTTAAAGCGGATTGCTAAATGATCGCTATGGGTGTAGCCTTCGTCTACCCTCCATTCCATGCCTGGAGCCAGACTCGGGCTGGCAAAGGTCAAATCAATCCACGCCTCCACTCCGTTTCTACGGAATGTACTAGCGGAGCCATCATTAGCTAGCACAGTATCGAGTTTCGCAAACGCTTCCATTAGCGCTTGACCCCTGCTATTTGTACAGCGGCTGCCCCACTCCACTGCCCAAGCGTTGAAGTCTCCCGCTATTACTACCGGTTTCCGGCCCACGAGGTCCGACGAGAGCCTGTCGATCATCTGGTAGAACTGTTCTATTGGCCACCTTGGTGGGGCGTAGCAGCTGCAATAGAACACACCATTGATCTTGGCAATCGCCACACCCTCGGCGGAGGGGTGTATTACCTCTTGAACCGGGAACCTTCCCGTTGTACAGATTGCCACCATTCCAGACCCGTCCGACACCCAATTGCCGTTGCCGGCAGGGATGCTGTACGGGTCTGATAAGAGGGCGACATCTGTCCTCGACTCCGAGACCGACTGCCACAGCAGCTGTTGGGCTGCTGCACAATGGTTAAGATTTAGCTGTTTCTCTCTGACGTATGAACAGGTTGAAAGAGCCCATAGCCACCCAAAATATAATTCCCAATAAATCAAACAGGCGACCACCCAGAAAGGCATTCAATAAACAAAAGTTTGGCTTTTATTAATTCGAGGAATACACGACATGCGCGTACAACCATATAATTAAACTTTACGGTTCCTTCAACTGAATACCGTTGCCTCGGGATTTTTATTCTGCACGTTCAATGAAGTACAAATAAACAAGCTAATTGAAAATGAAACAGCCCCGACCATCCATTAATCATTAGTTGTCGTTGCTGAATACCCGCGCACAACTTAAATATACTCGAAAGGGGCGCTTCCGATACAGGTGAGAGTCCCCTGGTGATATTTAGTGGGAAGAGTCAGCAAAATGTTAGCAAATTGATATAACTGACCACCCTGACTACCGAAACTTTGGCGGTACTGACTGCAAACAAGTTGTTGCATTTGCTGCTGGATGGTTGAAAAAAAATCAGCCACACATGATTAAAGATTACACCGGTTCTGGCATGGTTGGTGCAGCTGCTTGGAACACCATCAAACAGTATCGGTGATGCCTGCCCATATCGGTGCATGTTTGTATAAATACATATTTCGAGGGCGGTTCCTTGTTGATGGGCACAGCAGAAGCTTCGGCGTCAAGCATCCGACGGCTCGCCCCAGATCGAGCCCGCGAAACCTGCGCAAGCCGTCAAAAAAGTGCAGTGTTTGCCTACCTGCAGACACACTTTTAATAATCAATTAGTCACTGTTTGCTCGATGATCATAAATCATGATGGTTGTTGATTTTTAATAACGGGTAAGAAAAACAGTTTCTGATTCACTTGCGAAGCACTTTGATGGAACATAAATTGCAAGTTTCTGGATGCATGATTCTCGCCGTTCACTGTACTGTGTTTCAAAATTCAGCTAACATTTTTCCTTTCTCATATAAAGAAATCACTCTAAAAATCGACTTTTTGACCGACGACCGAATGGCCGAGTGTCATATACCATTCGATTCAGTTCGTCGAGATAGGAAAATATCTGTGTGTATGTGTGCATGTGTCATCTAAACATACACAATTTTCTTAAAGATGGCTGATCCGATTTCCATGAACTTAAATTCAAATCATAGGTTTAATAATAGGCTGTTTTGTGAACTTTAGTCGCGGTTTCAGCCATGATAATAATCGATTATCTGTACGTGAACTGGTTCACAACTTTATGAAGATTATTCATAAAACCAAAAGTTGACTCATGATGTCATTCACAGATTTAAGAACATTAGTTGACAAGATCAAAACATTCTGGATATTTTCTCGTGAACTATTTCACGAAACTCGGAATTTTATTCATGAATCCATTCAATTTTTGTGAGTTAATTCGTGATTCCTCATATATTAGTCACGATCCAATATCCGTGCTCGTGAAATAGTTCAGAAAATCATGAATAATGAATGTGTATGTGTATGAATAATATATACATTCGTGAACTGCTTCATGATTCCTAGTGTAATAGTCACGACTAACCTGCATGACCGTGAAATAACTTACAAAATTATAACATATTATTAATGTACACATATCATTGTTTTTTGGCAACACTCCTGTAGTTGTTTATATTGCGCTTTTGCTGTTACCCTTTAATTTTTTATATTATCGCTGTTTTATTCGTTCTCACTGAAATTTTATTTGAGTTTGTGCTTCCGTAAAGTCGTTGTTATTACATGCAACTGAAGGTTTTAGTGTTTATTTGCTCTGTCTTGTGTATCAAGTGAAAATTATCCCGACGTGCTTTGTTATTGTCTGCAGATAGTTGCTTCATAGGAGTGTCACACGATCGCCACTGACGTGTGTGACGTCATCGATCATCAAAGCTTCGTCGCTTCATCAAATCTGTTTGGTCTTCAAGCATGCAGCGTTATTCCGTCAGGTAACATTAGCAGCAGTATATGTATATGTCCTGCTGAAGCTTCGACTGGAACTGCTTGTCTCTCAAGTAATGACAACTCTCAGGAGTATGGGTTATCAGGCGATCATCTTTGGAATGATGTGCAGGAATTTCAGGAATCGACTCTTGATGCAGACTTGAATGGTAAACTGACGATTTATTACCAGAACGTCCGAGGCCTACGCACAAAAATCGATGCAGTTTTCCTCTCAATCTTTTAATCTCTTCTTCTCATTACGACGTAATTGTTCTCACCGAGACTTGGTTTAGATGATAGGATTCATTCTCGTCAGCTTTTTGGCGATACATATGCTGTTTATAGAAACGATCGCAGTTTTGAGAACAGCCGTAAATCACGCGGAGGGGGCGTACTCATCGCCGTGTCTACAGCATTGAATAGTTTCGTCGATCCAACACCTGTTGACGTTTCACTTGAACAGCTATTCGTTAAACTGAACATCGGTGTAATTTACTTACCACCAGATCGTAAGAGTGATCTAATCAGTGCAAACAACCATGCCCGATTGATTGATGCTGTTTATTCTTGCCTTGGAAGTAATGATTGCTCATTATTGTTTGGAGACTACAATCAGTCTGGCCTCATTTGGAATACGCGCAGCGCTATTGGATGGATTCATCTTCAACTGTATCACACAAATTAATAACATTGAAAATCGTAACGGTCGTATCCTGGACTTTGTTTTATTGAATGAGACAGCACTAGCCGACTGTCAGATCCATGAACCTGCTATTTCTGTGATTGATGCAAATCATCCTCCCGTAGAAGTTATTGTTAGTCTGCCCAAACCTTTTATTTATGAGGATATCCCTGATGATCTTGGCCTTGACTTTCACCGAGCTGATTTCTTGGGACTTGCATCAGCACTACTTCATATCGATTGGCATTCACTTAAGTATACAGAAGACATTGACTCTGCCGTTGAACATTTCACTGCTGTGATTAATGCCGTCATGGCTGACTATGTTCCTCTGCTAGGCCAGCTCGTAAGCCACCGTTGGGTAATGCACATGTACGACATCGTTGTGTGCCTGCTCCAAAGTTTTTGAGATCATAATGAACGAAGTGCTCTCTGCATCCAGGCAAAGCTACATTTCTCCTGATCAACATGGATTCATCCCAAAAAGATCAACCTCCACGAATCTCGCTCAGTTTGCTTCATTCTTGCTTCGACACTGTATATACCGACTTGAAATCAGCATTTGACAGAGTTGATCACGCAATACTTCTGGAACGGTTGAAATTAATAGGAGTGTCTTTTGAGCTGATTCGTTGGCTCGAATCATATCTGAGAGATCGAACACTTGTAGTAAAAATTGGATGTGTGTTCGGGTGTTTGGATCCACTCTCTTTCACACTCTTTATCAATGATCTAGCTACAGTATTACCACCGGGTTGTCGCATATTCTACGCTGATGATGTTAAATTATACATGATCGTCAAGTGCATCAGGGATTGCTTAGCTTTACAACAGCTCTTGGACACTTTCAATGACTGGTGCTCCTTAAACTCGCTTACAATTAGTATTCATAAGTGCAGTGTAATATCGTATCATCACAAGCACAAACCAATTTCACACGACTACTGTATAGAAGAACAGCATCTTGAGCGTGTACTACAAGTGTGTGACCTTGGAGTCACTTTGGATTCTGCACTCACTTTCCGACCTCATTTAGACTATATTATTAACAAGGCAAACCGCCAGATGGGATTCATGTTTAAAATTTCTAATGAATTTAATGACCCTCTCTGTCTCCGTTCACTTTACTGCGCATTGGTAACTCCATAATATGGTGCCCGTATCAAGCAACATGGATAGCAAGAATTGAAGCAATTCAAAGAAAATTCGTTCGTTATGCACTAAGACACCTTCCGTGGCAGGACCCTATTACGGTTCTTCCGCCATACGCAGACCGCTGTATTAGGTCTACACACGCTTGAAGCGAGGAGGAGAGTAGCCCAAGCTGTTTTCGTTGGGTCAACTCCACATCTCTGCACCGGAACGTGTACTCCGTCAACGAAGCTTTTTGCTGTTGGAACACAGGAACTCCCTGTATGGTAGCCATGATCCAATTCGCTTCATGTCTGCCACATTCAACGAAGTGTTTGCGGAATTCGATTTCAACGTGTTATCTACTACCTTCAAAAACCGGCTATTAAGTAGTTTCTGACATACCCGATATTTCCGGACGACATTTTAATCTGTATTTTTATTTGCTGCTTTTGTATATATTTTTTGCATTGTTTATTTTATTGTATTAGTTTGTTTTTGTTATATTTATTTCTGTATTTATTGTTAAGTTCTGTATTGTGTATTCATTTGTAAAGATATGGGGTTTTATGCCAGTTTAAGTATAGTTAATATTTCACTCAAATTGGCTTTTCCCCATCCCTTCATATTCATTAAGACCAACTAGGTCAGATGAAAACTAAAAATAAATAAATAAATAAAGACGTGCAATAGTCACGACTTGCCATTCATGCTAGTGAAATAGTTAACAAAATCATCAAATATTACTAATGTATTCGTGAACTGTTTCATGACATCTAATATATTATTCATGATCTAATATCCGTGTTTATGAAATAGTCCGTAAAAGCGTAAAATATTTGTCATGCATTCGTGAACTTGTCCATGATATCTTGTATAATAGTCACGACTTTCTCGTGATCATCAAACAGTTAACGAACTCATAAAATATCCATGTATTCGTGAACACTGGTTCATGATTCCTAGTACAATAGTCACGTCTGACCATTCATGCTCATCAAATAGTTCACAAAATTATAAAATATTATTCATGGATTCGTAAACTAGTTCATGATTCCTAGTAGATGATTTACGGTCTATTTTGTGTGCTTGCAATATTTAGAATATATACTTCTTTTTTTCAATTTCATGCAACGTTATAATGAAATTTTTACGTGAACTTTTTCACAAAATTTGGGAGATTATTTGTGGAATCATTTATGTTTCATGCACTTTTTCATGAAATGTCCAGCTGCTAGCGACCAGTAATAGGTAGGATCAGTAGATATAACAAAACTATTAGGAACTCGAACGACCGTACTCATTTCCAGTGTGATGTCTTGACAGAAAATGACAACTGCGTTAAGTACTGTTAATGATACAGTTCACATAATAAAACTGCTGATATCATGAACATGAGTCACATTACTCCACGTGTCAAATTCGAAGGTAAGTTCTGCAATAAAATATCACGACAAAGTGGATAGAAATTACGAAAATCGTGATTAAGAACCTGAAATCATGAACATAAATCACAAAACTCGTGACAAAAATGTCGAAAATCGTGACTAAGATCCTGAAATCAAGAACATGAATAAACATAAATCTCTGCTCGTGGCTAAAATATCACAACAAAGTGTATAGAACTTACGAAAATCATGACAAAGTTACTGAACATGAACATAAAGGGCATAAAACACGAAATTATTGCGACACCGAAAATGGCATGCCAATTTTCTTATAATGTTTAAAATCAAACCAAAATGTTAGGGTAATTATATACATATATTTACTTCAAAAATCAAAAGAAAAGTTAATCGATGGAGCCTTGAGTGTAAAATTGAACGCATTTTCGCTTGATGCCCTCCATCAAAGTCTTTACAGTGTCATCCGGTACCAGTTTCTCAGTTTTTTTCCATTTTCTTAACATGTCCTTCTCGTCTTTGACTGTCTTCTTGCTCTTCCGAACCATCATTGCCCAGTACTGCTCCACCGGGCGCAGCTCCGGACAGTTTGGCGGATTCATGTCCTTTGGAACAAAATGGACAGAATTGGCCTCATACCACTCCAGGACATTTTTAGAATAGTGGCATGATGCCAAATCTGGCCAAAATAGCGGAGCTTCGTCGTGCTGCTGCAAGAACGGCAAAAGCCGCTCGCCATTTACTGTGCCCTTTGTCACGAAAGGCTCACTCCTCAGTCCGCAAGAGCAGATGGCCTGCCAAATGAGATATTTGGAGGCGAACTTCGACATTTTATGCTTCTTAAATTTGTCGTCCACATAGAACTTACTCTTGCCGGTGAAAAACTCCAACCCCGGAATTTGCTTAAAATCGGCTTTTATATACGTTTCGTAGTCCATCACACAGCAGCCATATTTTGTCAGCATCTTCTCGTAGAGCTTCCGTGCCCAAGTTTTAGCCGTCGATTGTTGCCGCTCATCGCGGTTTGGAAAGTTCTGTACCTTGTATGTATGTAGTCCAGCTCTCTTCTTTGCATTCTGGACGTAGCTCTGCGACATGCTGATCTTTTTAGCCAAATCACGGCTTGAGACGTTGGGATTTAATCATCCGCTTCACCTTTCCCTCCGTCTTTTTGTTCTCCGGTCCCGGTTTGCTTCCAGCTCCTTTTCTGTGGTCCAACGTCAACCGCTCCTGGCACCACTTCAACACTCTGGAGAATGGTGAATGTTCAACATTTTTCCCAACAGCCGGTGCGACAGGTCAGGAAATTCCAGGTGTTTGGAAAGAATTTGTTCTCTCAACTGGCGTTGGTTCACCTCCATTTTCGTTGAATCGAAAAACACGACTTCGAGTTTGACAGCATGTAAACAATACACATCAATGAGAAAGTGTGCAAAATTTGGTTGATTTTTACCCAATGGTAAAAAAGTTAAGAATGTGTCGCAATAATTTCGTGTTCGCCCTTTAAATCACATCACTCGTAATTAAAATATCAAAAATCGCGACTAAGATCCTGAGATCATGATCATGATTCACTCTACTTATGACTAAAATATGGCGATAACGTGAATATAAATTACGACTTTCGTGAAAAAAAGTTCCTGAAATCATAAACATCGTTTGACTGTCGGCAGTGGATACCATAAATCGTGTTCAAGACAAATAACAAAAACTAAATTTGTCCAGAGAACAACAACAGTAACCCAACAAAACATTCGAATGTAACGCCATGTATATTTTCGAGGCGAACTAGCTTTTTTGAAATCACAAATAGTTTCATGAATATGAGGTTTATTATTTACAATTTCAGGAACTTGGCTACGATGTGACGAAATTGTGATCTTTTATTCGTGAATTTATGAACGGATTTTTTCCGTGAAGTGGAGGAGGGAATCAAAACATATGTTTTGTGCTTTTGAAGAAATGAAAAGTGCGTCATGCGAGCGGCTAAATTCTAAAGGAACAGCCTTTGCTCTCCAAATCATGTCAGAATTGGTAAATTTGTTAAAATAATTACCATCTATCCTGAGAACGTATCATTACACTGACCGTCGGTAGATGAAAATCTCTAAGAGTAAAAAAAACTAGCAGCTATATCTCATAGTTTCATTGTCGACTACTTCAAACTACTAATCCTATTTCTTTTACACTCATCCAGTTGTCAGCATGTAATACAGTCATACCTCAAGAAGCAGTGATTTCAGTCTTTCTCGAGACGTTTGAAAAAAACCCATTCCGTATATGATGCGGTCTTGAATGTATCATGAATTACTTCACTGTGTATATTTCAACAAACATACCAGTAGCCGTATACATTCTCCGCAATCCGTGCTAGATGATGCGACGATGTAGATAAGTCAGCACCTCGTGTGAAGTTATGGTCGAGATTCTATGCTGTAATCATAGTTTTCTGTGATGATATTTAACTTCCTTTTCTTTTTTGTGCAAAAACAAAAAGATTCGCCGACGTTGAGAACCGGGAACCAAATCGGATGGCTAAGGAGTGTGAAAGATCAGCAGCAGCTGTTCTGTAATCTCTGCGAAAGCACTTATTAGGTGCTCGAAAGTTGCTTTTTTGACCGCATGCATTCCGTCGCTGATCGATGAAGAAGCGTGTGGAGACCTACACAGATGAATAATTCATATGCACTGAATCGCCACTAGGGTGGTACAATTTTGATAGTTCAAGTAGCGCAAATTGTTCTATAGCTACTAATAACCTATGAAAAGTTAGGATTTTCGGTTAAGCGATGAATTCAAATGCTCAAATTATTTTTTTCAACATATCTGTTACCACTATTCAGCAGCAAAAGCCACCCTATCAACAACATAGCGGCGCGATAGGCGTCAACGATCGGTGTAGAGAACGGTGGTCGACGAGACGCCGCGTTTTATTTAACAAACCGCGGCATCATGATCTGCATGTTCTCGATGGTTAACAAAATCGAACAACGGCAATCGTAGCGCCAGGTTAAACCGTGCAGCCGTGCGGGAAAAGTGCATTCCTTCAGAGTCCCAAGCTGGCCCAGGAAGAAAGATGATTACGGTGGTTATGATGACGGAATACCGACCGTTCCTGCTCCTTTACAGTCCTACAGTTGAATTAACACTCGAGACCTGCGAACGGTTCTCGCTCGACGTGCCGCGCCAAGCTCGTAACCAGAGAGTGTTCATTACCGGCAGAAGTCATCAGCGCCGTTTATGCGGACGCAAATAATAAGTGGTGCGTTTGAGCAGAGTTCTGCGCTGGCCGCTCAGAATGGGATGCTCATTAATATTTCAAGTGAAGTGAATAACAACACCCTTCAAGTGGTGAGCGAGATTTGCCGCACGTTTGAGCGATGGATGCAGCGAACTGCGTTTCTTTATGGGGTGCATAGTCTAAAAAATTGCAAGTGGGCTCATAACTAGCAGACATACTTGATTTTTGATGATTCATGGCGCCAACCTGCTGACAGAATTATATTGTTTATTGTTTCGAAAACAACGACACACCCTCAGACAAATTCATTTTTAATTCATCGTGAGTCACTGGAAAGAAAACTTAAACTACTCTTGTACGAGACTAATTATTCTGAAGTCTTTTTGTCCTTTCCAGAACTCTTCAGCTATAGCGGCATTTAAGTGATAACTTGATACTTAACCATTTAAATCGATGCTAATCTACTACTAATTGACTGCTACGCTCCGCCACCTACGGCACCATCACGATGTGAAGTGGGTAGAATTTCTCCTATGTTTATAGCTAACATCTATTAGCACCGAATAACAAACCAACCACTCCCCACCGAAAAGCCACCCATCTAGTGCATAATGTGAATCGGCTCAATCCGAAATAAGCTCAATTAAGATAACGCCACAAATGAGTGAGATTACAATAAATTTCTCATTACGGTCCGCCGGCAAGTTTGAAAACAGATTGAAACCTACGGTTCTCGTATCGTCATCGGCGTAATGCGACCATCAATTTTCCAGCAATGATACACATAGTAGGTGTGACGCTCAGAAAAAATGCAGCGTCTTTTTATGGAAATTGATCCCCGATCGAGTGATCATTTGTTTATAGTGTGGTAAAGCTGTTAAGATTTGAATGCACCGACGAATTTCCAGTTGTTTTGTAGTGAACAGGTTGATATTGTGGTTGAACTGTTGGTATGTGTTTCCGAACGAAGAAGCGCACTTAATAGTCTTAGATAGGCTATGAATTGAAACGAAACGATTTGTACTATCCGATAAAGCGTCGTAAAAGGTAAATTTTTAAAACTGGCACGTTCCTTGTCTGTTCTGGCCAGATGCTTGAGTTTTTGTAGTCTATTCAGTTCTTTCGGTATTCCTAAACAATTCGACAAGACCACCGCAATGCTCTTTTTAATACACTTTGAATAACGTTTTCAAGAGGCGGCTTTTCAGTTGAACCTTTAAAGTCATTGCGCAAGGATAAAGCAACGACAAATAGAGGTACAACAACTTTCACCTGATGATAATTTTCTACCTGTCATTCGCTCACAAAAGGGTCAATATTGAAAAATGGTCCGAAAATACTTTTCTTCAAGTGTTTACATTCCATCTGTTTTTGTTCTCTCTATTCTTCCAAAATGCTAGCAGCCTTAACCTATTCTTCTTGATAGTCTTTTAAACCATTTGTTCCACCAAAAAGACGGATTCTTCCACGTGTAATCCAGAGGACCGAAAAAGTGTGATAAAGAAACCCATAAATCTCCTGCGATGTAGGCTCACTTTACTAATTCCCGAAAGAAAAGAAAAAAAATCATCCACCCGCAGTTCACAAATTCCGCAGGTACAAAATATATACAGTGAAAACCCGATTTTGTCAGCCTCACGTGAAAATCAGTTTGATGAGTAAACCACGAACCAAGTCAAATTAGAGTAAATCGATATTTTTCTTATCTAAAGAATCTTAAGGAAGCAAAATATGAAAAAAGAATATTTTAACAGCTTAGGTTTATTATGTCAATAATTTTGTCAATGTCTCCATTTTGTCAGTCCAAAATACTCCAAGCGGCTGATAAAATCGGACCTTCACTGTAATGCTTTTTTCTATTTCTCTTTATCTCTCAAGGCTGTTCTGATCTGATTCAAGAACCTAGCACAGCGGAGTTCACGAAATGATTATAGCTATCGGTTTCACTTCCAGGCGTCCGTACTAATGAGAACGAATAAGAGTTCTACATCAAACAGAGTTCTATTGAAGCAAACCACGATCTTCTAGTAGAGAAAAATCGGCACTCCTCCTCGATCTTCCAACTAAAGGCGACCAAATGGAATCTCCATAAATTACACCGTCCGGGCGGTAAGGAATCCCTTCTGTCAAAACGATTCGGAGATCTTGTGCTCAAGATTCGGAAATATATCAATAACGATCTAGGTTCGATTGCTCGCGGATATCGGTGACTAATATAGTATAAATAATAGAGTGGGACACGCTTATATGAAAAATAAAATAAAACTATGCCCCGGATAATTATATCATAATGTAGCCCTAAATGTCTACCATTCTGGATTGAGTCATAAGAAAAATAGTAGAGCTAACACTGACGTTATCCCGATACTATTTTCTATACGCGAGAATTCATATGTTATCACAAACAGCTAAACAATTTTCAATGTGGCATTTTTAATTTAAAAAAATATACTCCGCTCCTGTAAAATGAGTTCCCCGCAATTATATAATCAAGCAAAAATACAGCTTAACCGCAAGATGCAATCTCTTTCGTATATATTTATTCCAACAATAAATCAATGCGTTATTGTTGTAACATTTTGCAATCGTTCACGTTCCGTTATCTTGGCGCATTCGTATACCACGGATCGGGCATTGACGAAGAAGGAGTTTGCCATATCATTGTTCCATTCTTCGATGGAGCAAATCTCGGACACGCAGTGCAACGATCCCAAAAGCTAATTTACTTCCAGTTCACTTCGCCGCAAACTTTCAGCCCGTCAAACTAACGTTCATCTTTCTTTGTAAATTGCTTCACATCGAAGCCATTATTTATCATTCGATTTTCCGACAACAGACTTTTGATCAGTGTTCTGTTGTTACGTTCGACTTGAAAATCTTACAATTTGGTATTATATTACTTCAAATATGAACTGAATGCAGATGTCATTATACAAAGCATGTACATCGAGTATATTGTTTCAAATAAAATAAAACGCAATCATCGCTAGTATAAAAAGCGTTATGAAGAGTATTGGGTGCAATTTTTTAGAAATGATTTAGTTAGTTTTAGACCACTGCTAGTTCGTTGTGTCAAAAATCCCTTCACTTAATAAATTAATTTCTAAATAGAACAAACATAATGACACAATGCACGAATGAAAATGAAGCATTTCGTGCATTCTAATTAGCTTCGTATGAACATTATTCATATTTATGAATAACTTATGCGGTTATTTTTCTTTTCATTACAGGTTGTTCGTAAAATTGCAGGTTGATAATGAATCGATTTCGAAAATTGCACGAATTACTTGATTCATTTAAACAAAAACTTCATCTGATTACATGCAAAGAATTCGTATATTTTACAAAATCTATTCGTAGCAGATTATGTGAAATGAATTTTTATACTTAATTATTGTGGGGGTCTTTTAGAAAAAAAATCGTTTATATTACGAAAGATGTTTGTAATTATTAAAAAGATTCTCGCTTATTTTATCAAACAATTGTTTTTGCGTTTGCCCAATGAAACCGATGCGTAATAAACCCGCGAAACTCATTCCATATTTATGAAAAATTCGTAATAAAAAGTAATAAAAATAATAATTCGAAAAATTCGTATATTTCACGAAAGTTTTCTGTCCGAAAGTTATTCGTATGAGTACTAAGAATATATTCTCTCAATTTCCCTAAAATCTGATCACATATTCTATCCAATACATAGTTATAAACACTGCGGCGATCGTTTCATTCCCTTTTCTATGCTTGTGCACAATATTACAAATTATCGCATCATATTGCATATACTGATAAATAGAAATTACATTCTAAATTTCACTATCGTTAACTTTCGAAACAGCTGTTTTGAAAATATGTTAGTATACTGGAAATTCTCATGGGTTCAAACACCATACAACCTCATAAAAATACCATGGATATGGTCTGCGTTAAATTTCACGACCATAAAACACCAAAAAATGGCCACAAAAAACCAAAAATCTTAAGCGTTTTTTTCAAAAAGACATATCTACAATGAGTGACTCTCATTGTTTACTTTACTCTTCTGTTAATAATTCGGTCGCTTTGACGTTTATACCCCAAATCATTGCATAATATACTAGTCAGAACCACCGTTTTTCGATCTGCACTGTAAAATAAGTGACAAGTGTTATGGTGACGCCGTAAAAATCGAAAGAGAAAGTAAAATAAGAGAATCACTAATTGTAGACATGTCGTTTCGAATAAAAGCTCTAGAAATACGCCTGAATATGGTTTTTATAGGAGATCTTTCTGACCATAGGTATGGTGTTTTCATGGGTTGAACCCGTTTCAAGCATTATCAAAATATACAGTGAATTCGGACAATACGAATTATGGGATTTTCGTTTACTCGGGAGTCCACAAGCAGCACTGTGGTGCCACCAGTCAACTTTTGATGTTTACACGCAGTAGGCTGCGAAAAAACTTTGTGAAAATAAAGCATTGTATGAAACTGATTAACCTCAATTTTTGACAGTTCTGAGAGCTTGTTGACATGAAGATTTTTGAGTCTACCACACTATGAGAAACTGGGATCAGGGATCGAGACGCGTTTAAATTATAACTCATTGTATAAACTCGCTGTTATCGTGCAATATTCTATAGGTCGCCGGTGTGAGTTTTTGTTGTGTAAAAACAATGAAAAGGCAGTCACTGAAAAAATGCTTGTTCCAGTTTGCACAGTTTCTACAAATATAATGGATTCAATGTTCCTAAAATCCACAATTTGATTATTACGAAAATAGTCCATGGGTCATTCCGCGCGAAGTGGTCAAAGCACGCGTAATCGACCTTCACGAATTTGAACCAATTTTAGAGGAATTGTTCATCTAGGACCAATCCATCAAAATCCAAATTTTTGTGACAATTGAACCACCCCTCGGGCCATGGGAACACCCCCAGTTTTGACAATTTGAGAAAACCTTTGATATACTTTTGATTATAAAAAAATATTTATTTTTAGAAGGAGTGTTGCGAATTATGCGATTTTTCCAGTTAAATAATTAAAGTTCCTCAGACATTTTTACATAAAAACACCGTTTTGAAGCCAAAAAACCATAACCATTCTCATATAAAATCGCAAGCGCACATGGACAAAAATCCAACTTTAGTGTACTGCGTTCACACATAATTTATCGTGACGTACACGAGAAATGGCGAAAATCTACGTTTTCGTTTTTCCTCAGGCAAATCAGGGTCGGTTTTTATGACCAATTGAAGATTTTCTCAATATTTGTCGATATAAAAGGAATTTTATATGGTACAATGCGAGATTTTTCCGTCAAAACGGTGTTTCTCGGGTTTGGCTCAAATCATATTGAGATCATAAATGTTTTTTATTTCAAAATGTCTGAGGAACACGATGAAATTAGAATTCTAAAAACTAAAATATATGTATTGTTAGAAAATAAATTTTTAATTTATACATGTAAAAAACATAGTTGGCGGCACTGCCGCTCAAAACTACATTTTTTCTAGACTCCTTGAACAATTTCCTTCTAAAAACATCTTGTGGCTTAATTTTAGAAAAAATATAACCGGAGATATAACCAACAGAAAATCAAGGGTTTTAGCAATTTGTCAAAACGGGTTGGTGCTCCCAGGGGCCGAGGGATGATTCAATTGATACAAAAATTTAGATTTTTATATATTGGCCCTGGATGAATAATTTCCACCTTTTTTATCACTTCACGCTAAATGATCAAACGTATTTGATCATCAAAAACAAGAATTTGTCTAAATTAGTATTAAGTTATCTCGTGTATTCTCGACGTTATTCCAAATTATGAATACATAGTTCCATTTTTAATATGCACCTTTGCAATTGGAATTTGAAGACGTTATTCAAGCGTATGTTTTTGTATGATAAAATTACAAAGAAAACTTAAAAGACAATTAAGATTTAACTGAGAACGCCCCAATTCAGCTTTTTGTTGGTGGCTGCGTTCCTAAATGCACACCCCACTTTGCCAAGTCGTCCGTCCAGTGTCAATTTTGACAAATCATCAGTAGACATTAATTTTGACAAGCCATCCCTTGAGCCTCAAGTTTCACAGCTCGCACATTCCTACTCATTTTGGTTCTCTCAAACGTCAAATTTGAAATTTATTAATTTGTTTCTGATAGTTTTATGGAGAAATCAATTTTCCTTGAGTATCTAAATGCTGATCAGTAGGTTTATAAGCATATTCACAGCTGTTTGCACCTTGAACCTTGAACCTTACCTGAATTTCGACACAATGAAAATAGTGATAAAAATAATTGTATAGAAAGTTGACGATTGCTAGCTGGTCTATTAGCCGAAGAAATCGATTGTAGATTGCGTCTTCCAAATTTCCAAAAGTATATGTTGTATATCTTCATTTTGGATTTAGTGCCGCTGTTGATTTGGGTTACAATCGAATAAATCCAATGTTGACTGTGCGGATCCGTACCGAAATCGGTTTTTATTTTCGACGGAAAACTTACAACGTTTCAATTTGGTGTTAAGGTGGTATGTGGAAGCCACATTGCTAGGCACCGACTCGCTTGTTTACATTGAGAAAAACTGAAATCTGAAGTGAAAATTCAAACGCACAAATGAGATTTTCCGAACATTTTCCTTTGGTCATCTGCACATTGGCAGAAAATTTGAAGTTTTGTTAGTAAACGATTAAATTTTCGCGAATGTTTTTGCAGTGGTGTGTGAATAAAGTGCATTTGAAAAAGTGCAATGAAAACGAGAAGAAGAAAAATAAGAGTGTTTCGAAAAGAAACCCCAAGTGAAAAGGGGTGATATTTTCGCACAAAATAGGAGCTACAGATGCCATTCCGTCAAAAACTCGGATTTATTGTATAGGAAAATGTTCTAGCTTTCTTAAGTAGCAGTTTCGTGGCACACCAGCAAGGTTAGTATTTTTATATTTACTCATGTCAGATACATGGTTAGGCAGGGGGAGAGGGGTGTGTACGGCGTGACAGCTATGTTGTGGCTCGCATGTATAATGTCCTTAAACGTTTGAGCTGAGAACAGAAATTAACGCCTACCGCGTTGTGAAAGAAGGACAGATTGTCAAAATTGATACGACTGATGATTTGTCAAAATTGATACGACTGATGATTTATCAAAATTGACACTGGACGGACAACTTGTCAAAGTGAGGTGCGCATTTAGGAAAGCAACCACAAACAAAAAGCTGAATAAGTGGCCATTTTGGAAAACAAAAACAAGCAGTTTTTTCTCACATCGTTGGGAAAGACTTCATAAAAATGAATCAATGTATTCGGGGCATTAGTAAAATGATACACTGGGAATTCAAATGAATAAAACTTTATTATTCTTTCAGAGAAATCCCTCTGAATTGCCAAAATACGTCAGACGGAATGTAAAACGGCGTTGACAAGTTCGTTGACGATAATTATCCGATCCATAGGTTTATCATAAGAAGGGGTAATTGAGTGTACTACAATCGAATAATACCTGAAGGTTAAAATGTTTTGACTCTCCATATAATTTAGAAAAATGTTAGAAAACAAAGTGGAATATTTGGACTAAATCGATTAAAAATGAGTTATGTATTTCTTAGTTATTTATAAACAACTAGACATGCTTTGTTACGAATAAAGATTGTGGTATGAAGTTTCAGCATTTGAAATGATAGAGTATCACAAATTCATTATATATGATTTTATTCTGCATAAAGCTGTACTGTAAACTGTAAACTGTTTCCAAAAATTAGGGTCCTCATCTAGTACCATCCTGCTCATATGCTTTTATGTTAGTTAATCAACTGCATCACTCAGTTCATTAAAACAGTGATCGTTATGAATGTGAAGTAAAACACACCAGCATTAGCCATTATTACTAGTGCCAAATTCACAAAAAGCTGTCCGCACACTGACACAATTAGTGGTCCATATAATGCGAAATAACTCCCGGGGTGCTGTTATTAACATCGTCGCGTCGATCCGAAATAAATTCCAACTGTCTAGGTATGAGACATGGAACCCATGGCCGCGTTTCGAACATTGATCTTATTTTCTGTTCTCGTAGCTCGTTTGTCTACAGCTCACGCTCACAGGTTTTGATGGATCATAACTTTTTCCACCGTGGGCATTCTTTCGCACCAGGCAATTTGTATTGTTATGAGTTCGCCGAAAGGACCATCAATTAGGCTTTGCGCAGCCGTATACAGCACACGGTAGCGCTGAATGAAATTGATAGTTGTTCATTTTGGTATTAGTTCAGTATTTGGTAAACAATATCTATCAAGTTCTCAGAACTTGAATATGATTGGTTTTTCATAGAACTAGGATAGAACTTTCGACTACTGGAAGGCAAGCTGTTGAAAAATGCTCTCAAGTAATTTTCCAGAGATCTTTGAGGGGAATGAAAGATTGGAAGTCATTTCTTTTCTTTTTCTAGAGATGTTTTCAAGTTATTTTTATTATGATTTTATTTTGAATAAGATCAGATAGTATAGTCATCAGTTATAGTTTGCAGAATAAGCCTTCTAGAAAAAAAACCTTTAGTTAATAAGTAGGATCATTCGTGACTTAATAACATGGCGCCTAATGCCAATCAACGACGTACCACTAGCTCGGTTAATATAATCGTGGGTGAAGTCCCAAGATATACCGTGCGTGATTCCTGAGTTCGACTTGGAAATGATTATGATTATCCAAACCATCGATCAATGCACCGCCACACAGCGGAGCAAAGTACTTCTTTCGATGAACAAAACCTGTTGCATTCTGGCTAATGGCTATGACCCCTGAATTACTGACGTCTTCAGAAAAGTATTTTGAGTAGAGTTAGACATTATTTTGATATCTTACCAACAACTTTTTTATTACGACAAGGAATTGTTTCTCAGAATTTCGGGCAAGATTTTACCAAAATGCTGAGTAGCATTCCATTTGAAATTTGAGTAGGATTAACTCAGATTCAGAAGGATGCTTTCGCCTAAAATTATAACAGAATTTCGGAAGTGATATCAAGTACATATTAGAAAGTTTTCAATGCATACTCGTACTAAAAATCAACTGATTAACCGAGGCCCGAAGGGCTGAGTCTCTTATACCATTCGACTCAGTTCGTCGAGTTCGGCTAATGTCTGTGTGTGTCTGTATGTGACCAACAAATGCACAACGGTTACTCGGAAATAGTGGAACCGATTTTCTCAAACTTAGTATCAAATAAAAGGCACAACTTTCTCACCAGGAATAAGGAATCAGTAGCGCCTGGCTCAAATGGCACGTTTCCCAAAAAAACAAAATTTCCAACCCCTGGAGGGATTAAGAGTTTTTATTCAAACAGTAAGCGGAAATATCAACCCCCCGAAGGGATATTGAGATAACAGAACGACAACAGACCCGAAGAGATATTGTCGTTCAAATATGGCTTAAACTATAACTCTTTACCATACTGGGTTAGGAACAATAGCATATCCTTGAACTTCAGCTCTCTGTACATAGGTTCATCTATCTACAGAGAATCAAAAATTCGGATATGTAATTGCGTTACTGCTGAGCAATTACATATCAAACGATATGAAATTATGTTATCGAATTCACAATGATCACACGAATAATACTCAGCACGCTGAATAGTAGCCATATGATAACTGAGTTTGCAATGTCAAGTCAGTGCCCTGACTAGAATACTGCAATTGTGCATGGAAAAATGCAGCAAATTCTTTGACATTTTCGGACTAACATCAGGCCGAAAAGTCTTTGTTCAATCATTTTCAGTAATACCGGAATGCCCAGGTAGATAGCATTTGAAATGCTATCTACCTTTCAGAGCAAAAATAGATTCTTTTACCGCAAATTCTCTGTTGAAGTGCCGATTGTACGCCACACAGAATCGCGAAGAATTCTGCTTAGAATACTGTACAGTACCTACCAAGCGAATCTCATTGCACGACAATAGACACCAGCACCGGCTTGGCCCTCCAACAAGGAACCTTCTATAACAAACTACATAATCTTCAAGCTGTCGCTCCAAGTTTTATTATTCGCTGCAATCTATTTGAAAAAAATATAACAAAAGCAACTTCATCCGGGCATATAACTAATTTTTTTTTTTTTATCCCTTTATGGACAGCTAGGGCCGAGGGTGGTGGCTAGCAGGTTTCATACATCCTTGACCTGACGGACAAAGCTATGGTGCCTTGAACACAGGCAACGCAGATCCAAGGCCATCATTGAAATGATAAGTTCTGCGTTTGAGATGTACTTCCCCCGGTTGCCAGACGAATACCTGTAATTATTACTTGTTGCTTTGTATGTATGAATCTAATGTTCAGTCCTGAGTGGTGTATGCGTGGAAGATGTGGTTTTTAGCGTTCGAGTCCAGGAGTGCATATCTGTCTGGGTTAGCGTGGGCGTTTACTAATTGTGTAATAGTGTGATCGCTAAAGGAACTTCATCCGGGCATATAACTAAATTGTAACATTTATATTTCAAATGCATCATTCAAAAATCAAATAGTGATTAGGTTGAATGACAAATCAACCTTAAATTATTGTTTCAAGAGACATATTGTTGACAATACCCTGTGAACATTTACAGCAGTTCGTATATTATCAACAATATGTCTCTTGAAGCAATAATTTCTCGTTGATTTGTCATTCTATTAGCACGCTCACGAGTACCAATTAGCAGCTACAAATTTAAGATTCACGCATCTCTCTTTCCCATACTCAGACAAACCCAGCATTTATGCAAATGCACCAACCACAAATTTGTGCTCTGTATGCTATATGGAACAAATAACCCGCCACCTCAAAACAAACATTTCAAATTTAACTATCATTGACAAACAAGAAAAACCTACCATGCTTGAAGTGTCGCGTCCTATGTCCACCCCGCCGTAGCTGTCCGATTCGCATTCGTCCGTTCCGGTTCCGGGAAGGCTGTGCAATTGGGGTCACATCCGGTTCTTCCGGAATATAGAAGCTTTCATCCCGTTGATACCCATCCAGATCCAAATCGTCGTAACGCCGCAACTCTTCGATGTCCACATCGTCCCGACCCAATTTTCCGCTGGCCGCGGCTGCCAGTAGACAGCACGCGCCCAAAAAGGCTACCACTAGGTCACTAATTGACCACATTTTCGTTTTGTAAAATTCACCAGCTTTGTATTCCTTATGTTTTATCTTGCTGGTTTACGCGAGCAAACATCCACTACACACGATAACTAATCATTCAACTTCACCCTGATAAACATTGATTCTTTTCCGCACTCTTCGAAATGGTATTCTTTTGTTTTCACTTTATCATGATTTATGCAAACGTTGCCTTTTTCCGTCGACCGGCCTACAATCTTCCCGTACATTGGTTTCTTATTTCTGCAAAGGAACTTTGGCCTCCGGAAAAGCGAGAAGCCAGCTTTTATCACCAGTAAGGTCGACCTTAGTGGGTGTATGTTTCGCGGCGTCCGACGATTATGGAAGAATTAGCATATAGTGCCCGCTCGACGTTGCTCGAAGACCACGTTGGCCATTCCGTTATATTGTCTCAGCTGACAAGGCTCAGTGGAGTATTGGCCGACCTGGAAGACAGAAATAGACAAATATGAGCACATCTGCGAAAATATTTCCAACCGAGCATAAATAATACGGTGGACAGACTGAACTGGTGCTAGCGCTCCTATTTTTGGATACGCTAATTACTACATGCTCTGGACGGATTCGTGATGAGCAGCACAAGGCACAAGAAAAAAAAAGCATATAAATACAAATATTTTCCAGCGGTTAAGCAACACCTAGTAGCGGAAAGAGTGGTCATTGACATCGGTGTATCAAATGGGAAGGTTTTTTTTTGTCTAAACACGGAATCCACAGCAAAAGCCATAGCAATAATTGATTGCTCTTTAGTCACCTTAGTTGAAGTGAAAACCTGCTTCTACAATGTAACTGCGATTGTTCAATGACTACAACGTCAACAACAAAAACAACGGCAAGTCCATAATTCTGTTTAATTACCCATGCAATCGAAATTAGTGGTGTGAGAGCTTCTACCGGGCAGCCGAGCAAAAGTCTGCCAGCATCGTCCATGTCGCAGCAAACCTGTTTTTCGAAAGACCAGTCAGCTGTTTAATTTATCAATTTTAGCTAAATATTACCATAAAATTCATCCCGACACCTGTTTGTATTCTGTTGTTTCAGTTGTTGTGGTTGATCGCCTTTTCAGTAGTGGTGTCAAAAGAATCCTTCAAAAGGTAAAAATATTAGTGACCGTCAAGATGATAATGACAACACGAGGCCTACATTGATGGCTGCTATATTTATGTAGCTGGTAGCTGTAGAGTGTTGTTCTTCGCAATGCAAATATTCACAGAACAGACCAGTTCGATTTAAATTGCTAAATTTATGATAACGCGCCTCGTCGAGCACATTTTAATATATAGTTTATAGGGATATACATATATTATGTAAATTATAAACCGAAGAAATGTAGCAAAATGCTGCAAACATCTGTCCTTGCTTTGTTATCTTTTTGTAGTGTCGTAGAATCTCTAATCTTATTCTTCGTGTCTGTATTCTAGCCGTTCGATGGCATCGAAGTGATAATTTTAATAATGATCGGACAAACTTTTTGCAAAAAATAGTCCAAATGGACCACTGTTAAGAGTATGCCAAAAAGCTGAACAAATTAACTCTGGTCTACGGCAATAGCAACAATAATAACTTATGAGAGAAAGCCTATACGACAAATCCAGACTACATACTTCAGTCGTCCACTGCTGGTCGGGATTCCTGCCACATTCTCAACAATCATAAACTCATACAAAGGCCCGACACATAACAGAATCCTCAGAATTTCCGCTGCATTGTTCTACCTGTGAGCATGAAGTGTAAAGGGAAATACGCCCCTGCAATAAAATTCTAGCACATAGAAACAAAAAGGGAACCCACGAGAAGCGAAAAACGTACACCGCCAAAAAGGGATATCCGATAGCCGACGTTTTTTTACGGTACATACATATGCAATTACAGCAATTGCAACGAACAACATTCAAAATACAAACCACCTACATATGGTGTTATCAAGAGCGATTCGAAGCTAAAGATTGCACGAATGAACTGCACTCTGAGGTCATTATCATTATTCTTTCCAGCTCATTTCGTCCCCCAATCGCTCAATTGATACTGGACCGCAACACTTCAACCGGACGGATCGGTCTTTCGGTTATTCCTGCGTTGTGCTTTTTGTTTGTTGCAAATTAAACCGAGAAAGTATGGGTGTTGTAAATAAATATCAATAACCATGCATTTTAGCTCGATTGTACAGTAGGTAATCAGCAGTCAGCACTGCTAATAGCGTAGAAAGTCGAACTAACTCAACAGAGATTAAATATTTAGGAGTTGTCACATTATGCCAGTAGATTGAGGAGTGTGCCGGCGTCGGCGGTAAAACATGATGATAAGTTATGTTCTACCATAGACCATGCGGTAGACTTGGGTGCAACGCCCAACTCCTACTCTGCATAAGGCAAAGAATTCTTCACATTTCCTTTCGATCATGCCCATATGAGCCTGCCTAGTTCTAGTTTTCCGTTCTAAGTTTATAACTGATTCGCTCTAGAATACCTATCCGTCTTTCAATTTCATTGCTTTCGTTTCTCTTAGTCTCAAATTTGCCGAAAATAGCCAACAAAATCGATACAGTAAACTTATATTTGTATAGCACATACATTTTTGATTTTACGAAAAGTTCTGTACAAGATGAGTTAAAAAGAAAGTTTTCGATAATTTTATTTTTTTAAATAGCTTTTTGTTTCACGCAAATTAAAAAAAAATGAAAATCAAATAACGGTAAGCAGTACAATCTCGTACAGTATCAAAATACAGTTTTCCAGTTAAAATATTATATTTAGACTGTGATAGCACAGAGAACAGACATCCATGATCGAACAAAAATATTTAAAAAACGTGTGTAAATATTTGAATTAATATACTAAAAACACTAGCGCCGCCACACCAACCTATCCCAACTATCCGTCAAATCGATTCCGGAACCGGTTCGAAATCCTGGATGGATTCAGCATGGAATCTAGCTCAAGAAAAACAACCGATTCCGACTCTATCGGTTGATTGCATTTGAGCTGGAATTCATGCTGGAAGTCCGAATCGGTTCCGGACTAGTTTGACTGGGTAGATGAATAACCGCTGTCAATTCTGTCGCACTCAGCCACAAAAAAACATGACGACAGTAGCGCACCTGGTTTAGTATCCAAACTACCTTCGAAACCGTTAGAGATTTTACACAAGTTGAATGCTGAAGATGGACGTCTGTTCTCTGTGGTGATAGTTATTCATGGAAACAATCAATACAGACTGAAAATGATTGTACACTTCATACGTCGTTTCCTGCGTTTTCGTGCATTGTAAATAATTGGTTTCGTTCATTTCACGACCTAAAATATGGCGACTTGAAAAACGAAAATTTTCGTCATTTTAAATATTTAGTACACATTGCAGGAAATTTATCTTCGAAAACGAAATTACTTTTCGTAATAGAAAAGATTTTTTTATTTTTATTTTAGTTCGTGAAATGAACGAAACCAACTATTCACAATGCACGAAAACGGACCCGCGGATGGGTCTATTCATACCCAATTACAAATAAATTCGTACGACGGTATAATTTTTTTATGCATAAATATTTTCGGGATTCTTCGAAAAAAAATCGTTTTATTACGTAAATTGCTCGTAAACATCAGAAAGACTTTCGTATATTTCATCAAACAAGTCGTTTGAATAATGAAACAGATTCGTAGTGAGCCTACGAAACTCGTTTTTGGTTTTTATGACAAAATCGTAATAAAAGCAAAAACGTTTCCATAGAACTACGAATGATTCATTATATTGTTCTTACTACCGAAGTCATTATGTGTGTATGCATGTATAACTTTATTCATACATCTACGTCATTCTGTATTTTTTGTGTCACAGAGAATGGAACGCGGAATACTTAACTTAAGCACGCTGAGAACTCGAAAGTCTGTTTCCTTCAACACTCATGCCTCATAAACATACCGAGCAACGGCAAGTCTCAGCGATTTGTTTAGGACAAGTTATGCGCATCTGTAGGCCACGAGAATTTAGCTGACTACGCAAGCCATAGAAGGTTCTATTCGCAGTCGCAACACTCGCTTTTATCTCGCGTCTAACATCGTTCTCACAGCTCACTAGCGCTTCAAGCTGTATGAATTCGCTGACACCCTCGTACTGTATATCACCTATTTACCACTCGGAACCAAAACTGTTCGAACTACTTCGCTCACTACCAGCCAGCATGTATTTTGGTTTGTCAGAGTTCTCGCAGCCTTCCTTTTAAATGTCACAAATACCTCTTCCACTGGTCTTCGATCAACGCCAACGATGTTGATGCCATCAGCGATGCCAAGAAGCATGTGATATTTTGTGGTGATGGTTCCGTTCCTTTGGCACATCAGAACTTCGCACCATCGAGAGCTATGTTGATGAATAAATAAAAGAGTACATCGCCCTACTTCAATTCGTCTAGCGTCATAAACAAGTCGTATGCATCTCTGGCTATTCCGATACTTGATTTGAACTAATCTAGCGCCATATGAACCAACCTAAAGAGAGCGTCCGATATAAAGTGCTCAAACCGAAAGTAATTTTGTATTACGATTTTGAAGGCAAGGCAAAAGTGAAGCTCTTGTGTAATGTTACGGTTTATTTATATAAATATGTACCGTCGTGCGGGGCTACTTTGGATATGTAGGGCTACTTTGCACACTTTAGTTTTTTAATATTTTCTAACAGACTCACTTTTATTAGATTTATTATACTTTTGACATTTGTAGAGCTATGTCTTTTAACCATGTTGCGTATGCCTTTTGTCATTTTTCTTAACACTGTTAAAAACAAACAAAACACTTCAAGGGCCGATAAAAATAATTAGAGGCTCGTAAAATGAGATTGCTTGACAAAGCAAAAAATTTTGAGTATACTTAGACGACATACTATGTTTATACTATGAAAAAATGGCGTTTTTCGTTTGTTTCTAATGCGTTAGGATCAGTTTTTATGAGAATTGGAGGTATTTGTGTCTTTAAAAAAGTTGTTTCTAATATCATTATCAACAACTTTAACGAGGATACCAAGCCTCTAAATAATGTTTTGAGTTTATTCTCCATAATTATTTCCAGGAGGAATAATCACCAAAATTATTGTTTTCAAGGGATGCTCTGTATTATATTATACAATTTCTTCGAAGACATTGAACCTCCAAAGATGGTGGTTGCGAAAAAATTTGATCTCGGTCATGAAAAAACTGATTTGGAACCTTTATTTCAGAATTCTTGAATTAAAAAGCGCATAACTTGAGAACGTGGCTTTGTGTTCTAATTACGCCATCAATTTAGCACTCAAATATATGTCATATATAGCCCATTATTTCACATTTGTATTTTGTGAAATTTTCAATCCCACCGTGTGACTATTATTATAATTGATAATTCAACAAATCTTTTAATGCTCTTAAAAACCAATTATTACATACTAGAGATAAACGGCAAACGCCATTTTTCAGGATTTTCCTATTTTCTTTCCGAAATACAATATGCAGTATCAACCCACCCAAATTTTTTTTGACAAGCGATGTTATAAATGTTAAATTAAAATGAAAATCTCATTTTAGAAATGTGATAAATAGATGATATTTTATTGTTTAAAAATCTCTGATATCAGTATAAATTAATGATATTTCAAAAAAGTAAATAAAATTAATTAATTTTTATTTTATATCGAATTCAAGAAGTGTGCAAAGCTAGTTCATATAAAATATTTAAAACGCTATATGAACAACTTTTCTATCTGTGAACCAATTCTGCTCATACTTGGCATGAATAATACATACAAGATGGCGATAAATCTGTGCTGATATGATACAAATCCATCCATCAATTATTAAAGGAGTTATAATTCATCAAAATAGAAAAATTGATAAAAAGTTCGCAAATAAGCCTCGCACCACGGTATATACATTTATTATTTAAGAAAAAATTCTGGAAAAGCCACAGCCACGAGGGTACACGTCAAACCATTTCCACGTCGACGAGCTCCACGGCAGACATGAGTGGAATTTACGTGTCGCCTTCGCCTCATCAGAATCCGACACTAACTTAGTGACAGGACTAAGGGACCATTCATAAATTACGTAACGCAAAAATTGCCTAAAATTGACTCCCCCTTGTAACAAATTGACACAAATTTCTCCATCCCCTCCTCCCCTATTACGTAACAAATTCCCAGAATTTTTTTTTTCTTCGGTGAAAACATGTTACGTAACGATCTAGCTAACTCCCCCTCTCCCTATGTCACAACATGTCACAACTTGTTATACCCCCTCCCCACCTAAAAGCGTTACGTAATTTATTAATGGTCCCTAATCTAGCGTCTGATAGCGTCGTTGGCTTAGGTAGGTCTACGCTGTCCTCTTGCAAAAATAAGTGTGCGCTGGTTATGCGACTTATCGACGATGACAGTTATGTGGTAATGCGGTCTGGGCTTGTTTTGGTGGAATGTAAAAGACGGCCATTCTAAACTTTTAGAAAGTGGCAAACCACGGTGACAGACGTCCGTAAAGAGACTTTTCTTGGGGACAGTTTCCCGACACGTTTAAGCAGTCAGGTGAAGTGCGCGCGTGTGACAGATAAAATCCCTGTCGAAAAGTGCTGGCTCGTGGCACGGGCACTCGTGTGTGTAGTATTGGCTCGCCATAGAGGGAAAGCTAACCGCAAAGGAGCGCTCTCGCTTCCCCGGCTAAACGATAAGGAGCGACCGACACCGACCGTTCTCACCGTGGAGGATCAGTCAAACGAGCCAAGCTCTACTCCACAGTTAATTGACAAGGAGAACAAAGCAGCGTGGACAAAGGTTCACCCTGGAAGGTTCACTGCGGTGACTTCCAGATTGTTTACGGCGAATAGACGATCCGGCAATAGTTCGCCCCCGTCGCTAGGGAGGTTCCTACAAAAGAGCCAAGCTCACCTCCCTGGCTAAGTGCAAAGAACCGCTACCGTAGCAGCCAACTACAACCAGCATTTGCAGCAGGGAGAACGTGGCCGTTGGGAACCCCGGCCGGTCGTAGACGGTAAGAAATTGCAACTCATTCCCGCCACCAGCAGCATCATCGAAGTGTGCAGAACAGAGGAGATCGGAGTAAATAAACACAGTAAATTTTAGTTTATTTGTTTTTCCCTTTTTGAATTGTTTACATACGAAAATCCGAAATTCCGCTAGAAGTATCTAGGCCGCCCTGACAAGAAGGGTCCGCCGGGAAAACAAGAACCAACCAAGGCAACCCGCTACTTACAACCTCAAAAACCAATTCCAACTTTAAGAGAAAGTGACCACATAATTCTTAAAAACAAGAAAAAAGCTCATAAACTTGATCAGCAGTTTGAGGGCGTCGATAACTTTAATCTCAGAGTCCTATTGAAAACGAACTCTTACAAAATATGAAAATATTTCAAATCCAGAATTGTCTCTGGACGAAATTGTTGAAATGAACTATGATGAGATCGAATCCATCATGAAAAAGTTAAAAAGTATGAAAGTTTCAGGTTATGATGGAAATTTCAACATTCTTCTTAAAAACCTTCTCGAAATGACCATAAAATACTTAGTCAAAATATTCAACAAATGTTTTGAATTAGCATACTTTCGTAAAAGATAGACAATGCCAAATTTATTCCTACTCTGAAACAAGATTGAAATCCAGCAGAAGAATTTAGTCAACGAGCATTTAATTTGCTCTCTTCTATTAATAAATTATTTGAAAAAATAATTCTTATGATGGCAATGAAAATTCAATTTTTCTTCTTGAGCAATTTGGACTTCGTATTGGACATTCAACTACTCATCAACTGGTTAGAGTAACTAACATGATAAAAGAAAAGGCGTCCCTCAAGGGTCAAGCACAACTCCAATCCAATATAATATTTTTACAAAAAAATCGACTTCTTTTTTATCCGCTTGATTGTTAGTATTGAATCTCTAGAATAGTCTCCCGCAATCTTGGTGGCCTCGCTGAACTTCTTTTGTTTTATATAGCCATGCATTTCTATAACACAAGTAGATTTCAATCTATCGGTAACAATTTTCGAAAAACTGACAGTGATAAAAATACTGAACTACCTCTACCCAAATTTTCAAGAGCAAATACCCAATAGGTCATTTTGTAAAGCACTGCAATTTGATGTGGAACACCCTTCAATACCGTTGTTCTCCGCGTTTATCAAGTTGGCGAACACGATAACTCAAAAACTAATCAATGAATTGATTTGATTTTTTATGAGAACGCATAATATGTGTAGCCTGTCGATGAACCACAGAAAACTGAATAATTTTTTGTTTTCTCCCTATTATTTTGAAGAAAAGTGAGCAAATTTTACAGAACAATATGAGATTTTTCGGTTTTCATGAGGCCATTTTCCGAAACTCAAACTTTCTCTATTTACGAGTAACTACAAAGCTTTTACAAATCTTATTGAATTTCTTGTATTAGACAGTTTTATCAAGAGTTATCGTTTTCGCCGCGGCGCTCCTCGGCGTGTAATTGGTTGGACGATTACTTTTTGAACGCTCGTATGTGTGGCTCTGCGTGACTGAAAATATTCGCCATAATGATAGTAAGCTGGATCTTATACTATCCATCCATTCTCGACAAACATATGATTACGGCCTAAAAGCCAAGTGCCAAAATTCTCTTTGGAAGGAAATTCTTAATAAACCGTTAATGACGGAACACAGTTCACAGCAGTTATTGAAAGAGAAAGCTTTTCTCTTTTGTTTTCTACCAACATCTGCGATCGGCAAGTAACGGTTTGCACTTAAAATGAATATTGACAGTTGGCTTATACGCCATAATCATATGGTTGTCGAGCATTGTTGTCTTGCCTTCAAAATCGTAACACATTTTTTTTTTTGCTTGAATACTTTACACAAGACGCCCCCTTAAGAACAGGCTATCAAGAATTCAGAACAAAATTCTGAAAATGATTTTGAAGCGTCTACCCTGGTTTAGCACAAACGGATTACACAAACTCGCAAACATAGAAATATTAGAAATTATGACGAACCGTATTATAAGCAATTTCTGACAAAAATCGTTGCAATCACCAATTGCAACGATTAGCTTTCTTTACAGTTTATAAGTTAGTTTTTAAGATTTGTTTCCCTCCTTTATTCACATGACAAGTAGGCTTGAAACTTTCTACTGCAAAAATCACGTAACAGCGAAAACACATTATATTTTAATAATAATTAACTGAATCATGTAAGTAATAGGGATATAACGTCACTACTTGTGGTTGAACACCCAAATAATTGAATTAGAAATATAATGTCAACTAAGAAATATAATTAAATACAAAATTAAATATAAAAAAGCAATAGAAAACGACTTGCTCTTGATCCAAAGGACTAATTTATACATTCTTTTACATATAAACAAACCCACGGCTCAGTTAGGCTAACGCACACGACCTTCGAAACTTGACATTTCCTTTGTTTCTAAATATAGTTTTACTATGAAAAGTGCTATTTTAAAGAAACGCATAAACTTAACACAGTGTTGATCACACCTAAAATATTAACCAAGAAATCATGAAGCATCCTAGAATAGAAATGCAAATATCTAACTACTAAAACATTTTCTGGACAAATAGTGAGGCCACGGGACCAACTCGAACACTCACCCCATGTATTCCAACCTAGGAACAACCAGTGGATTTTTGGGTGAAGAATACTGTTGGATATAAATTTGAGAAGACTCTACCTCACATAGATAGTGAAAAAACCTATTTAGGGTAACAGCTCCCTAATAATTCATCTTAGCACCTCTATTCATCCCACCCATTGGAACACATTAGTTAGAGCAGTGTTCACTATCTCTGTTCATCGCATTAGCTTAAATGATAGGATGAATATGGATGCATTGTACTCGACTTTTCACTTCGCTCAAGCAGGAGTTTTTCCAGGCCAAATTTTTAATTATATTACTTCTTAGAAACGAAAACCTATGAAACCTATTTAAGCGCAATCCAGTGACAGTTGGCCAAGTTATCACCGAACTAGTGTGACATCCTAACTAATGAGATGAATAAAGGCTCGTCTACCATACGACCGAAAGTTTGATTGTGTTAAAAACACAAAGTACCAATTTCAACTTGGTGCTTCATAAAAATTAGATTTTTAATCAGATTTTTGTGATCATAGATTTCCACCTGTGACCCTTTAAAAGAACAAAAATATTGACCAAAAATGAAAACTAAAGATTAAAAGAATAAAAATAAAAACTAACAATCCATGCATTTTGGAAAAAATAATGTATTTTAATTATTTTAGTCCAAAAAAACTAGCCTTGCATCATGTGCTCAAATTCTATCAAGTTTCAAAATTTTTAAAGTATTTTGAAAAAAGTTGTGAAAGTTGTGGACTTAAGATGCGGAGAAAAAATCAGTTGCGCCTTGTGGTTACGACTTCGAGATTTGAAATTCACGGCAAAGTTGTCTGTTGAGAACAAGAGCTAGCATCGAACCAAACCAAACAGCTGGCGCTCGCATCCAATTTTTGTACGAAGAGTCCAAGAAACCTGAATACCAAAAAATATCTGGAAACAAGTTTTTTCATGCCTCTAAATTGTCTCTATAAACTGTAAACTTTTAAAATGTTTGCAGATATAGGTTAATCAAGCTTTATATGACATCAAAGAAATCATAAATTTCAAGTTATAAATTATAAAGTTGTGTGTATTTTCAAACATCTAAAATCTCTCGGACGTGCGCTCAAGCATACGAGGTCCACTGTGTACTGTTTAACAATACTTTTTCGCGGACATTTTTGAATACCCCTTACAACAGGTGAGCAAGAAATAATCAGCGCAAAGAAGTTCAATGATAAGAGAGCAACTAAAATAATTACACTTACCGATCGAAATACCACCAAGATACAATAAAAAATGTCCAACCGATGCAGGACAAGGTCTACGACACAATCCCTGTCGTCTTATTGCGGTATTCAAAAGCGCACTCTGAGCTGACACTCAGCAACCAACACTTAAGGTCCAACTGGGCACAATCTCAATCGAAAGAATAAAAGTGCATTTCCAATGCGTCAATCACGCTGTATATCAAGGCTTTCCCTCACTTTAGATTTTTTTCGCAGTTTATCTGCCCTTAATTACTCACAATGAACTTTATTTATAAAACAAAATATTTTTTTCATAGGTTTTCTCCTGCATTCAGGACGCCTCGTATATTGAGATGAATATTTCACACAGACTTTCACTGCCGTTTCCAACCGCAAGAAGGGCAAGTACCCGAAAGACCATTTTCCGCACAGCACCTTTCAGACATTTAAATTTACCGCCACTTATTTCAGGCGCAATCACTGCACCAAAATGATCCAATCTGCGGTTAAGAACACCATTTATTTTTATTTTCATTCAATCTGAACGCAACTCACTGATTGGCACTGCTGTACTGGTTAAATGCGAAAGCAATGCTGTCACTCGCGGCGGCGATACAAAAAAGCCGTTGACATATTAACACCGTATCATGTATTTCGGTCCACTCAGAGGCAGATCACGACAAAAGACAAACCGTCTGAACCTTCCGTTAAAGTGTGCGCTGAGACGCACAGTCTATTTAAATAGTACACCGCGCTAAGTAATTTACCATTACATGAAGGTGTATGCCGTAAACAATTCTCTGACCGTCACGAGCATCACATGAGCTGACTCAAGGCAGCATATATCCAAAAAGGACTACCAAACCACATTTCGTAGAAGCGAAAAAAAATAAACAAAACAGCGGCAAAATAATCCAACATGAACCGCAAACCGCAATTACTGCCAGGATTCGGTCATCGTCCAACACGCAACGAACTACGCACAAACACGTCCGCACAGTACAAGATCCCGCCGAAGACTAACCTCGAGAAGAAAAATTTGCGCTGATTGATCTTCTGCTTTCCTCCCGTGTATCGTCGCCGCCACAGTCGTGGGAAGCAGCGTATCGGAAGAAAATGCTCGATCGCAGACCGAACAGAATGCACACAGCAAGAACTGGAGGAGACAAAATGCATCGTTGAGCGCGATCGTGATCTTCCCCGGGTAATGAGCATAGATTCTCTCTTATTGTCTATGCTCAAATACTCTCGCTACATTACCGCGTGCGCAGTCTCTCGCTCAACTGATGCGAGAGATGGTAAACAACGTGGATGAAATGTTTGGGATTTAGCCGGAGAACAGTATGCAGTTGGGTAAAAAGTAGTCGACATTAGATCAAGGATGGCTGGTACATGTTTTTACCAATAAAATTTTGTACAGAGTACAACCAAAGCTGAAGAAAATTTATGAAACATGTTAAATCGTAAACGTCTCGACAAATTTGTTTTCTGAGTATCTTTCCGGACTTTTTTTTCACATAATTTTACTATGAAGTGTGGCTCGTTAAACCGTATACCGTTTTAAAATCCACTAACAGATGATAAGTCAAGAAGTTGTATTCCCGAAATATATCCAGAATTTGAATTTGGTCCTGCATTGGTATTCGCCTACAAAGGATTCAGCCAGCAGGCACCCCAGCAAACTACAAATCGTATATCAATATAGAAAAAAGACTCGTAAATTTGTCTACAAAAAATCAAAATTGTTTAGTTAGTCAATTTCAGTCTGTAGAAGTAGATTTGATACCGATTATTAGAAGAAACGTGATTTCATTACGACAGTTCGATCAGAATTACATTGATGTTGTTCGATCGGAAATGGTCGTAGGGCACTAACAACTTACATCCATATATAGCTACAAACATTCAAATTCACCAAAATCGTATTTTCGTTCACATTCAATCGTATTTCACTTTAAACTGTGTCTAAATCCGACAAACTTCCAAAAGTTAGGTACGGTTTAATATATCACAACATGTATAAACACCGATTTTGCGAAGTCTTTTACGACTTCTGTCATATGTTTCAATTCACAGTGCTGAATATATGGTGAAGATATACCGGATTAACGATTTTTTCCCTTACAGACGACATATGATCAGGGTTACCATATTCACAGATTTTTCTGTAATGTCACAGATTTTTTTTCACAATTTTTGATCACAGATTCTGTTTTACAGATGACAGATTTTTGGCATTTTGATAAAAATTTCACAGTTTTTCACAGATTTTTGGAAATATTGTCATTTTTCAGATTTTTTAGAAATTTATCACAGATTTTGACAGATTTTTTTCCTGTTTTAGTCATCACAGATGGTAAAAAGATTATTTTGACCGAAACACAGATTTCAATGTGGTATCCCTGCATATGATTACGAAATATTGCCTAGTTCCCTTATGACTGAAATAGGTTTGTGTAGTCGTCTCAGTGCTACAACTAAGACGTCGCAAGTTTGAATCCAACTTGAAGATGTGCAAAATATCCAAATGTGTTTCTAAACAATGCTGACAGTGGCCACAATATACAAACAGATGTTTTAATGCCTTTTACCTCTTTTTTCAAATTTGGTATGTTAGAGATGATTGATGTGCTTTATTGGAGTTCTTACATGCTGGCCTTCTTTATTGACAAAATATAGTTCATCGCATATAGTGTTCCGGGTACGTATACAAGTTATTTATATCGTAAAAAATGTGAGATTACGTCGATTATGCATTTGTAAATGTTATCTCTAGAATCGCTGTAATACGAGAAGTAATCGCATTCAATGTGTATATTGATGACTGGAATAGGAATTTCAGCAGCATATCAATATTAATTCGTCAAAAGGGCGAAACTGTTTTTTGTAAACAAACTTGTTTCGCTCATTAGTCTGCTGCAGAGTGGAATTTCATGCAAAATTTGCGTTAATGTAAATTTTTACCTTTCGTAGAAGTAATTTCAATTGTTTTCTGCTTCGAAATTATAGTAAATTAAGAGAAACTATCAAAATAAAAGTTTGTTTACAAATCTTATTCGCCCTTTTGCAAATTTAATATGGATATGTCGCTTTTCTGCATTTGGTACGACTCTTTTGAAGGCATATGCACAGTTATTATTCAGTTGAGACTTGAGAGTACCATAAGGCTTACTGGGACAGTATACTAAACAGAACATGGGTAGTTGGACATTCCCAAAAAAAAATTTTTTGGATCTCAAAGGCCATATTGTACTAAATGTTACAGTAAACGCAGATGCCAAATTTCACATAATTTGGACAATTTTGGACCACCCCCCCCGCTTCGCTTGAAGTTTTTGACGTTGGTACTATTGGAAAATATGAGAAATAATATATTAAATGTTATAACTTTTTAAGTAATACTCGAAAAATTATATGTGGGTGGATTGAACTCAGTTCCGAGTCCTGCTCGAATAAAAACTCTAATAAACTGAATACAGGCCAGACTCGATTATCCGTAGACTCGACTATCCGAAGACTCGATTATCCGTAACTCGATTATCCGTAGAAAATGACTTGAGTATCCGTAGACAGATTATTTTTCGATTATTCCAACTTGTTTTTTATAATTTAGGATCATTTTGATTTGATTTTAGCTATTTCTAATTTCTAAAAGAATCGCTATTATCTAAAAAAATAAAAACTTCGTAGAGGTACACAAATTTTACTTATTTCGTAATAAACTTAGAATTCAATGCGATGTCACATATATTTCAATATATATTTCAATACACAAACCGATTAATTAATAATTGATACCAGCTACAATTTTTTAGGAGAATTCAGTATTATAGATTCACTATATTGCGTAAAAATGGAGAAATTTCGCGCAGTTGGCAAAAAAACCTTTAAGTTCATTGCGATTACCTATATATTTTAATGCAAAAATCGATTGCAAATGACGCAATTTGCGCTAAATCGTATTCAGAGTTGGCAGCACCCTCTCTGATTGATTGTGCCAGCGATTAGGCCCTACGTTGTGCTTTTTTGAAGGACAAGGAAATGCGGATCAAACATCCTATTCCAAATCGCCTGAATGAGGTTTCAGAGGTCCACGGACAGTTAGCAGCAGAATGTTCTCAGAAAATAGCACGTAAATACATTTACAAATTTATTTTATTTAATATAATTACGACGAACCATCCGCTCAAAGCGGAGGGTTGACTAGCACTGAGGATTTTTATTTTTTATCTTAAGAAACATTTACATTTAATCCCTAATATAATAATGGTAAATTTATAGCACATACACGCATACTTTGTGTTCGCATATGGTAACGACGGTAGAACCGAAATCACAGCAGTATGTAAGGGGCGTCCATGAATGGTGTGTTGCAACACTGATTTTAATTAAACTTTCTGTACATGAAGACTTTATTGCAAAAAGCCAATTTACATACTTTGTTTTTCCAAAAGTCTTTTGAAAATGGTCAAACTTTTTTAACATTTTTTTTTCAAAAAGCTATAGCCTTAAAATGACAAATCCTACACAAAAATGTTGTGGGAGTGATTTTTACAAAATTATTCAAACTTTTGTGAGAAGGTATTGTCTAATTTAGCAACTAAGTATTATTCAAGAATCCCATTGAAAAGAATCTATGAATGACAACAAATATTCCATTATTACTTCTTTATTTTCTTGTTTAGTTCTGAGGAAGGATCACGTGAGAAACCCGTTAACGTACAAATGCTTGAGCCCTTCGCGATCATCCACGACACCGCGATCTCGCAAACATGATAACATCCCAGTGATCAGGTGAACGTCTCAGCGCTTATGAATTTTCAAACGTGGTCTCAAGCGTGAACCTAACAACTCCCGCGCTCGCACGATCGTCAATCGCTCGCTTCTGGAAGTTTCTATATTTGGTATCAGGAGACTAGGTCCTTGCCTTCAATTAAACCAATTAAAAAAAGAAAGCTCTCATATCCACTGGACAACACGTTCCTTGACGTCATGATCGGTAACTTCAGTGATATAGGGTAACTCACTCTCTGTCAGAATGTGACTTGTAGTCCGTAAATTAAATATCAGAATGTTGAATGTTCGCGTAACCATCCAAGAACACACGCGAATATGTGAATGGCTACACGGTTACAAAATCGAGTTTTGTACACGCGAAGTCACATGCACGCGAGCACACGCGATAAGCACGTTAACATACGAACGCTTCAGCCCTTCGCGATCAACCACGCACACCTACACCAACGATCGCGCAAACTTGATAACACCCCAATAATAAGATAAACGTTTGAGCACTTACGAAGTTTCAAACGCGGTCTCAAACGGAAACCTACAAACGTCCGTGTTCGCGCGATCATGAATCGGTCAGGTCCAGAAATTATGTCCCTCCATCCTAGCAACTTAAATCCATACATTCAGTTGGACCAATCAAAAAACAAAGCTCATATCCACTAGACAACACATTCCATGGCGACATGACCGGAAACTCGAGTGATATGAAAGATCTTACTTTCTTCTAGCAGCTAAACCGTACACCGAAAATTAAGTATCAGATGCACGGTTCGCGCGCGATCATCCAAGAACACACGCGAATATGCGAAAGGCACAGGGTTATAAAATAGAATTTATATACGCGAAGTTAAATAAGCGTTAGCACACGCAACACGCGTACGCGATGATACACGCGATTGCAAAATATCTACGCCCGCACATATTTGAACCGTGCAATGAATATCACATTCAGAATCACGGCCTGCTGCAATTAGACTTAAGCAGTGTTTTAGTGGGCGACGTTGCCTGTATCGTTTGCAATTGTAGTGTGTGATTCTGACGGGGAGCCCTTCCAACTCTCGAAAAAAAAAGATTTTTAAACATTTCAATTCCACAAAATTGTTACCATCATAGAAATACACCATTTTATTTAACCAAATAATTTGATATATCGAACAGCTCTTGAGTTATTCTCATTTTTTGATTTTAAAAAGTCCTACCTTGTATTCCCCCCTAGGTTGAGGGGTTAGACGGGATTGTAAACATCATCAAGCATATTGCATATTTTAAGATGGTTATTGCATTACACCTCGATAGTAATGCATCGAGGAGACCGAGAGAGCGTATGGGCTTTTTTATGTGTAGTGTTTTTTCATACTCCGCACCTGCTCAAACAAACGACATGGTCTGTGCGCGCTGTCGTTGCCGACTCGCGGATCGATGTGAATTGATTCTTGCTGTAGGCCGTGTTTGCAAACATTATTCCACAGCTTAATGGCAGGGTTGTTGGACACGGCTCGCAGTGAAGGTCATTGTGTGTCGATTTACCGGTCGACTATGTCATCGTGCTAACACGATGCCTCCTGATGAATATCGTCCGAGTCTGTAAAATATATAATCCTGTTAAGGAGTGCCCAACAGTACTACTACTCATAAAATAGCCCCAATTAACCACCAACCCGCCCCTCAAATCTTTGTAAAATTAAATCACTTCCTCTAGTTACTTCTTGTTTTAATATTATTGCAAAATGTACGGCTTAATTTATAATTATTTACCCCAAAAATCTCCCTGATAAAGTTCTAACTATAAAAAACACTAAATGACCACTTAATCTTACGAATATTATATTACCCCTTTTGTATAAGTATAATCTAACTGTAAAATTTCTTTAGTTTCATTATGTGTAATTCCCTGGTTTTAGAAAATCCAAAATGATCCAGGCCTACGAGAATTGTAAAGCCAATCCACTCTGGCACACAGTAAACTCGAGATGAATAAGGCTCGAGAGTAGTCCCTCAGGATGCGAAGGGTATCGAGATGTATTAACTGACAACGAGTTTTATAGATCGGAAGTTGGAATCTATTTCACCATGGGTAATGTCGAAGAGCAAAGCGTATGAACTGACGTTTATTAACAGTCTCGATTCTGTCAACTCTATTCTGGTAGTACGGTTTTCACACAGCTGTACAATGTTCGATCAAGGCACAATAAAGCGATTTAAGACAGTGAACGTCCCTGAAGTTTTTTGCTATCCGAAAGATTGATGCCTTAATCACAATGAATGAAGTCTGGGGTTTGAGCGTTAGTACCTAATCCAACGGTAGCTGAACTGGACCGGATGACGCGAAAGTGGCGACTGAGCATTTACTCGGGTTTAGAACAACACCACGAACTAAAGTTGTCCGTTTAAATCATACCACGAAATGAACCTTTCGAGTTCACTTTGAATAAATTCAGGATTCAATTGATATCGAATGCCGAAACATGCATGTCGTCGGCGTTTGGAAAGTTCGATATTGACGTCATTAAAATAGGAGAGAAGTATTACTGGGTCGAGGGAACCTCTTTGCAGGATGCCGGATGTAGCGAGAAACGTCTTTTTTGCACAACTATACGAGTTTCGTGTTTTGGAGCTAGCCACAATCCGGCACTAGCTTAGTTCTGTCACTAACTTAGTTTCGGATTCTGGTGAGACGAAATCGAAACGCAAATTCCATAATTTATTTAGTTATAGATTTTGTGCTCTCAACGAGCAATGGTGGCTTTAAGCAATTTTCTCCTTAGTGGAGAAAAAATAGTTTTACCTATTTTTTCTCCAACAAGGCGAAATATAGCATAGTTTATACAAATCTTTCTATATCTATAAGTATATATCTATAAATCTTTCACTCTATATAATTAATTTCTTAGTTTATTCATTTAATTGATGTTATGCCATTCAAATATTAATGTTGACAAGAAAAACACTAAAGAATACCTGCAGTGTATTCCAGGATGCTTTTCAATACTGGCTGTGTAAGGGTTAGAATAGAATAGAATAGAATTAATTGATGTCATGCCATTCGTTTATTTTATTCATTTTGAATATTTGACTAATCTTAAATATATTATCATTTCATTTCAACTATACCCCTCATTCTGCATTCTTTTCATTCATTCTTGTTATTTGAGTTCAGTTTATCTATTTTATTCGTGTCACTTTATTCATTTTATTGATTTAATTTCTTTTATCACTCTTTTCATTTTATTTATTTTGCCAGCTCATACATATTATTTAATCTCTACATTTTAATAATCTAACTAATTTGTTTCAGTTATTCATTTTAATAATTTCATTCTAATTATTAGTTTGACATCAGCCATTTTAGTCTATTATTTTTTAATATCTTTTAATTTTTCATTTTATTCTGTTCGCATTTTGCTCACCATTTTTCTTTCTTCATTTTATTAATTCTATTCATTTCATTCATTCTCTGCGTTTTATTCATTTTATTGATTTTGTTAGTTTATCCATATTATTCACATTATTAGTTTAATTTATTCTGTTTATTTAACTTTTTTCATTTAAGTATTTTTTTATTTTATTTATTTTCCGCATTTTCTTCATTTTATTCATTTCATTCAACTTGTTAATTTGGAAAGAAATAATTTATTCTATAAATTTTTTTAATTTTTTCGTAATCTAGGCTAATTTTAAATTTAATGAACTGAAATAATTTGATTTATTTATTTTATAAATTTAATATATGTTAGTCATACTACTCATCTTATGTATTTGATAACTTTCCTTTTCTTTTTTGGTCCATTTTTTTTAAATTTTGTTTGATTTATTGAATTTTCATAATATACATTCACATGCGCATTTAAAGATGATACGTGTAGCACATTCATACAAATTACAGTCACTACGTTGCACAGAGGAGTAACTAGAACAAATTCTTGGCCAATAACCAAAATTTTTTTTCGATTTTTTATTTAGTTATATTTTTTAGATACCTAAAAACATACTGCATATTATGGCAAAATAAAGAGTATGCCAAAAATTGCTAAATAATTTTTGCATGGATGCAAAATGGTGATATTTTAAGGGTTTTTTAATCATTTTTTATGATATATCCAGCAAAATCGCTTTCTAATGATGATGACTGTATTAAATAAGACAATATTATAACAAACGTAATTGAACACAACTATTAGTATAACCTCAGCTTAAAAATAACCGAAAATAGTAGTGTTTCTGTGTATTGGACCAGCTTTAGAAACACCCTTTTAACCATTTTATCCCAAATTTGAATGATAAAAAAGGTACACTATACGGCAAGATCCGGTAAAGTTGCTGAAACAACATTACAAAACAAGATTCCGGCTATCCGAAAAACATTCAATCTCTTCCGATCTTTTCCTATCCACAAATTCCAAGCGATTTGAAAATATTGATATTTCCACTAATTTGAGGTACGCCAAAATGCTGTAGGGCCAAATACTATGTTTGACAAAATGTATATCTATGAATATGTGCAGAGGTATCCCTTTTCTTCTCCCTTTTACACTGACCAACTGTTCATGCATCGGGAAAAACAAATGTATTCACAAAGATCACCTCGAAAATATTAATATTCGGAAGGATCTAGAAAATTGACCTCTGCACTGGTAGGTGGATAGATGCCAAATGGTCCCAAAAACTAGTTATTTTCTATTTTTAGTTCATATTATGGCATAATATCAGCAATAGCCGCAATAAATAGTTTTGGCCAGGATCCGACCCCAGTTACTCCTCTGTGCGTTGGTTGTTTTATAGCCCACAACCGAATTCGTGTGAATTCTATCTTAGACACATTTTTATCATTCAATAGATGGAAAATATGCAAAAATAATAAAATTGAATTTTACATTTTGGCTGCGCTTCGTTTCCACGGTGAGGTAAACAAACGACTGTTCAACTTAAAAGTAGGACGGTAGTGTACAAATTCGAGATCTTGCTTGCAGTTTAAACTTCAGGTATCTAAAGCTTAACTAATCATACACAGATAAAAATATTTCGTAATTTTCAATTTATTTTCATGCACATATTTGGAGCATGAATAAAAATGTAAAATTAAGCTCCACCACAAATGTACACAACTTGTCGTGCTTTGTTCATGGAATTTTATTATAATTTTACACGTTGATTGAAAATTACAGTTTCATTAAACGGGATACCAATGCCTTTTAATGTATTTTTAATCCAATGTTGCTATAAAATAAATGACATGTAATATTACACGAACGAAAGTGTAGAATAATATGCTTTTAGATGCTCCCATTGAGTACATTGAATTCAACTTAACTTTCAATCGAATTTTTTATTCAAGCTTTGTATGTTTACATTCGTATCGATTTACATTTCGTTTAAATTTCATTATTTTTTGGTGTGTAGATTCTGCTTTCACTGCATTGTTTTGATTCATTATTAATCATTATATGTATATAGGTAGCACACAATTCGGTGTTTGATGCTAGATCATGTCTATAGTAGCACAGGGCAATTCTGCAAGTCTCAAAGCAACTATACAAAATACTGAATGATATAGAAATAGTACAGTTTCCGTAAAAAGCGCTTAACTACCTTCACATTCACATACTTCTAAACGTAAACAAACAAAACCTAACCGACCGACTAAAGGAGCCGAAAAGGTGAGAAAAAATTAAGCATAATTTCCTACCACTTCTTGACTCACGCTATATACGCTGTTGCTGATTCTTTATGTTTTCTTGGCGAAATTTAAATAATATGTTTCGAACAGCACGAAGGAGCTGCATAGGAACAAAGAGCATGCCGCTATCGGGAGAGCACGCAAAGTAAATGGGAAGTGGGAGAATAAAAACCAACCGTACTCAGTCAAAATGCAACTACTTTACGAGTGATACAAAGGAATGACGCCTGTGAAACTAGTAATCAAAACAAAACACTCAAGAGAGCGGCTTTCCCAAACATGAACTCCTGGCTATTCTTTGTAATAAAAAAATGAAATCCTTGGTCACCGATTGCAGATAATGCCTTCGAATCATTTCTGTAGTGTTAATATGCGAAGATGTTTCTTCGTATCTGTATTCAGTGATCATTGTGGTATTGTGAGCATAATCGATGAGGCGTCTCCATGACATGCTATGCCCAAAGAACATTTTTGTCTATGTTGGTGAGCTGAGCACGATGTTAAAGCTGAGCTATCCATGAAAGAGCTTTATGGTTGAAATATTCCGCTGAAATATTTCGATCCGTACGGAACCATTCAAATGAAGCATTCGTGGTATATTTACTGTGCCATTTTAGGGTAGTAAGTTTCTGTAGATCATCATGGTATTTCAAAATACACGGTAAACTAGATGTACCTAGAAAATTATTATTAGTACAGTAAAGACCCGTTTTATCACCCTCTTGGTGAATTTTAGGTTTATAAAACGGGGACATTGACAAAATCGGGACATATATATTTCTAACTTTTTAAGAAATCGAAGCTTTTAAAATATTCTTCTTTAGTCCCTAGATGTAGCCTCATAACCTTTTTTGGTTATTTAGTTTAAATTTCTGGGGTCTGACAATGCAAAACTTATCAAAATAATTTTTTTTTAATTTTTTCAATTTCTGATCTCTAAGATAAAATTATGCAATATGCTCAAGAAAAGGTTTACTCGAATTCAACTTGGTTCGTCTGCTAGAGCCCATCAAACTACCAACTATCAATTTTCATATGAGACTGACAAAATTGGGTCAAAAAGCTGATAAAATCGAGTCTTCACTGTAGTACCCATAAAGCACAAGTTGTCTAGATGGAACTTGATCACTTATCGGTGCAAATATTTTCATTGCCAACTAATATTACTAACCAATATGTGAGAATCCCTATAAGGGTACACAAATAACGTAGCATTTTTCAGCGATTTTCGACCCCTCCTCGTAGCATTTTGTCACAAAATTCTAACCTACCCCTTGTAAATAACGTAGCAACAACCAACACCCCCCTCCCCCCACCCGACCGCAATGCAGCCGGGGATGAAAAACATTAAGTATGTTTAACATTCTTTTCAAATACATGTCCTTTTCAAATGTTCGACGCCCGAATAGAAATGTACAGTAACAAAACCATGATTTTCACTGTGACCGTACAGTAATTTTACAATAATTTACAGTAAGTGTTAGTGTTATGCTACAATACAAAAACAATAAACTTTAACATTTTTACAGTAAATTTCAATGTAAAATAGACTTTTACAGTGAAAAAGGGGGGTGGTTATGTATCTTAACATTAAAAAAATCAATTTTTCTCCACACATTTTTTTCTCGAAAACAGTAAAATTTAATGTGAATGCATTGTATCAGCTTTTCGCTGAACAGTGAAATTTATTGTTACATGAAATTTTATTGTAAATCTACTGTGAGAACTTGGCATCGAACAATGTTGAAACAGTAATAACTATAATATTTATTGTTTTATGATTGTTTGTAGGGTAAATGCTATTGTAAAATTCTATCCGGGCGGCTTCTATCAACATTTTCATTATACCAGAAAATTGCATACAAAATAAGAACATTTCATGACGAATATAGTGTTGATCGTTTAGTATTGAAATTTATGTCATGGAACATGAGGAGAAATTTTCTCAGTTAACATTCAATTATTGTAAGAAGCTTACTTTCAACTAAATTACTCAATTTGGTTTGATTTAATCTGAAGAGAAAATTTAATTCAGCTACCAAACCAAATCTACTGGTACATTTTTTTTTTTTTTTTTTTTTTTTTTTTATTTCAATTATAGAGGTTTTAACCTTAAGGTCATTCGCCTCTTCGGGTTAGAAAAATCTCTTAGGAAAAATTTCTAACCCTATGTGCGGGGTCGGGACCCGAACCCAGGTGCGCTGCGTACAAGGCAATCGATTTACCAATACTGGTACATTATGTTGCTATGAACATTAGAAACGATGCGCATATTTTCTCACTGAAGCGAATCATAAATTAAAATTGGTATTAATTCTTAATATTTCGCTTTAGTAACATTGATAATAAAAAAAAAGTTTAAAAAAATATGAAAAAAGTTACATGTGAGTTAATTTGAGGTAAATTTAAGTACGTGAAATCGAGGGTATGTTTTTTATTTATTGGTTCCGATCATTCTACATTATTAAAAAAAATCTTAATAGCTAACTTATAACTAGATTTGGTGACATTAAAATCAAATAAATGAGAGGTTCCGTTGAATTTGTAACAGCATCTATCCACAGGATTGTTTTGACCATTAACAGTACGGTGTCTGTAGATTTTTCGTTTATTATTATAACTTCGGAATCCACAACAGGGAACGGTTTCTTAAAACACGGAGAGGTGCAAACACATTAATCCGCGCAAGAATATCTAGGCAGTCAATATTACTACTCAACATATCGAATATAAACAATCTTGGCAAGAATATGAGGCGGAACTCGAACATCGGTAACTCAATAAGCAATATTAAGCATGCATCTATCGTTGGAAGATCGTAGATGGGCAGGGTCATTCCACGGCAAATGTCTTAGTGCAAATCACACAAAACATTTTTGTAACCGGTTTATTTGGACGTTACCATGGGGAGCCCACACTTGCACAGCATTCTCTAAAATTCTTTGCACCAATCGGCAATACATATAGAGATTCTACGCACTAGTAGAAATCCTCAAAACCAGCGGTATTTCGCTTTAAGAAACCAACTATTGCGGATGCCTTCGCCGTCGTTGCGGTGATGTGATCCTAGAAGCTAAGCTTTCTATCAAACAGCACTCCCAAGTCACGAATGGAGTCCACTCTTTCGATGGCGTGGCCTTGGAGCAAGTACTCATTGTGGGATAGAGTGGAGGATCGCCTGAAACTTTTCATCTTACATTTGGTCAGTGTTAAGTCAGACCGGACTAAGTCGCAAAACGTCAAAAAATGAGATAATGATAGCACCGAGGGGCAAGCACTAAATCTTCAATACGTCGCAGTGCCAAATGTAGTACTTAATTAGTTACTTTAAGTACCATAAGGTACCATAAAGTACACTAATTATCGCAAATATTTAAAAAGTACGTGTTAAATTCATTGTACTTTAATTATAGGCAAGATTTTAAGTAAAGCGTCTTCGTACTTTAAATGCAAATATGTACTTTTAACAGGAGCGGATCCAGAAAAAAAATCGGAGGGGGTCCAAAATTTCGACTTGTTCATTGTACAATACGTAATATGTAATACCCTCATTTAATTAAGATCAGTTTTGGTAATCGAATCTGGTTTGAAATGATTTTGATCTTATAATTAATTTAAAATAGAAACTATTTTAAAATTTCTCAAGAACTTAAAAATTTACGTGGGGGGGGTCCGGACCCCTAAGACCCTTCCCCTGGGTCCGGCACTGACTTTAAATACTTTAAGTACTCTCACTTCGACATTAATTACATTAAGTACCTTATTAAGTACAACAGAACTTTTTTAAATACTTTGAATATTTACTTTAATTATATTCAAAATGCATGGGTAGGGGAATTGTGGCAAAAACCGACACTGTGGGTAAAACCGACACCCCACAACATTTCCTAGAAATCAAATTTTTATTCATTTCATAATGATACATTATTATTAGTACTTTTGTTTAGAGCATTTGAAGAAAAATTGGATTTACGTTAGTACGCCGAATGTCATAAAAATAAACAAAACATACGACAGCAGCGTTCATACTCGTCTGGATGTTAAATTTCGTTGGTAGATTTTGAGGTTTTAATCGAACAAAAGCTTTTCAAATCACCACATTTTTCAGTACCTATTATCATCGGTCTATCCTATGATCAACTAAGTGTATTGAAGACTAGGGGCAGATCACTCTAAGAATGTATAACAAATTTGCATCAAATTAGAAAAAATGCATTTAATTTCCATTTTTGCATCAGCTTGGCACTCCCTCGCAGAAAAGTTTGTTTAGCAAACGTCCTACGCTGATCCACTTTGTTCGACGTTTTGTTAAATGTAGGGCTAGTTTTTCTGTAGGGTTTTGACGTCTTACACGCAACGCAAACCACATTGCAGGCAACGCAAAAACATTGCACGCAACGCAAAATACATTGTGAATTTCTATTTTGATGGAAATAAATGCATTTAATTTCGCTGATTTTTAAAAATGCATCACAAGTGATCTGCCCCTAGATTGAAGACGAGTTTGAGAAATTCAATATTTTTAATTGCGTTTATAAATAAATGTGCGCTGTTGGGGTAAAACCGACACCCTGTGGTTAGGGTAAAACCGACACGCTGTTAAGATGGTTGTGTATACTTGCGATTCATTACAAAATACTGGGGATCTTTGTGACACTTCAATTAGCCTATTAGAATACTATAGTATTAGCAGAAATACACAGAAATACTTTTATTGTGTTTATTTCTTGTAAGTACCTTTAAAAATCAAAAATTGGAATTTTTGCTTATCTGATTCTATCGAAGCTCTTGCTATTTCTGCAAAAAGCTCATCAAACCGAATTTATAGTGTTCTCTTGGTTTGTCATAGACGAACTTTATCACAATGAGACAATGATCTTATGTATACCCTAATAGATCGTTGATGATCAGAGTCCGAAAAATCAAATCTAAAAGAGACAGTTTTACTAAGAAGTGTGTGTGTCACTTATAAGTGAATGAATCCAATTAGCAGAACGTAGAACGCTTGCAAATCTTTTCTTACGAAATAAAATGACACTGGAGGTTGCAATGATGTGCGCAAGGATTATTTGGAAATACTCATATCAATAAATAATCCTATAGCATAAAATACTCTTATTTATAGTACTACGCTTTCGAACTTTCTTCCCCTCACTACATGATGAAGCAATAAAAAGCACATATTTGCATCATACATACTCACACTTTATTAATCACGAATATATCTCATTTTTAATTAAGATAAAAAATTTAATAAAGTGGAGAGAAAATAAATTAAAGGGGGTGTCGATCTTACCCCTATGGGGTGTCGGTTTTACCCGCAGTGCCTACAAAAGTCACTTTGTTTTCCAAGTTTTACAACCAATAATTTTTATTGAAATTAATTTTTTGAAGCGCTGAAAAAATTAAGTCTTGTTAAGAATTTTCTGAAGAAGAATTCTGCATAAAAACCATAATTTTATTGGTTTTGTGGCAACTTAGAAAAATTGTTAAGCTTAAGGTGTCGGTTTTAACCATAATTCCCCTATTTCCATTACGACGCACTCAAACCTGCTAGTGCTTGCCCCTCGGATAGCACTGGATAAAGAATTTCTCCAGCTACATTAGACTCTTACCAGATTTGAAATATGTAACAATAAACAAGAATTATGACAAAAATTAATTTCCAATTATAACGTAAAGGATACTGCGATTCAAGGGTGGCAATAATCGGTTTTTTTCCTCATCGCTAAAAATGAGGCTCACTTACTGATGGACTTCACGCCCATCACTGAGCGATAGAAAATAACGATAGTAGAGGGATAGAATTAATACATCGCTCACGCATCGCTTGTCGTGCCATCAGTAGATGAGTTGTAAATGTATGGCTCAGTGATAGATAGATGAGCGATGTTATAAGATACTATTTTTGAGCATCTGATGTAGATATGATTCTCATAATGATGGAATTTTATGAGAATGAGATGTATGTACAATGGATGACGAAAAGAGAAGGGAAATAGATGTTTACCGCCATTTTCAAACTCAAGATGGCGACTTCCAGTTACGCAAAATCGCCAACAATCCTATTAATATGAATATTTTTGGAATGGGGTTGATGAGTACACGACGGAAATCGAAGTTTGGTGTCGTTTTGAAATTCAAGATGGCGACTTCCGGTTACGCTAAATCCTCTATAATCCCATCAATATGGGTATTTTTGGAATGCGGTTGATGAGTACACGACGGAAATCGATGTTTGGTGTCGTTTTGAAATTCAAGATGGCGACTTCCGGTTACGCTAAATCCTCTATAATCCCATCAATATGGGTATTTTTGGAATGGGGTAGATGAGTACACGACGGAAATCGATGTTTGGTGTAGAGGTGTGCGCCGATGCATTTTTAGTCGGCGGCGGCGTAAGCGACATATTTGGCCGGCGGCGGCGGCGTTGGCGGCGTCACGCCGTTGGACCCTATCGGCGGCGGCGCGCCGGCGTGTTTCGGCGTAACAAATATTGACACCTATGTAACTAAAAAAAACTTGGCAGTACAATTCCTTTCCCAAATTTTCGGGTTCTATTGTATGAGGCACATACAAACAGACGTTACAGCTTGAAGAAAATTCTAAAAAAATCATCGCCCACAATGTATTAGCGACATCTGTTGAACACATTGCACAAAATGTAATTCTCGCAACCACATCAAATTTTTTTAACTGATGCTCTAATAGTGCCCACCCTGCTTGCGAAATGCAAGATAATAAATGAAAGGTGGAACTATTTTTACAGTTGTAAAATTTGAAGAACGAAATAGAAAAATTGTCGATGTCGCATACTACGACTTCGCATGAAATAATGATTGCAATTGACAAATTTGAAGAATGCAGAGTAACGACTGTATTTCAATGACCCATAATAATTATTTATTGTTCTATACTTGGGAAATTAAACAACGGTAAAACAGTTTTTGTTTTGTTTGAGGAAATTAATTCTTGTTGTCGTTTCATTGTTTTTTGTTTCAATTTAGTCTTCTTTACCGTCGCTCCCACAGATACCAGGTACCCTAACAGGAGGCGTTATTAATGGCATTACTGCGCAGAAATATCACTTTTAATTATCGTGTAAGGACACCTTTCAAGGTAGACACATCCCAGTTAAGCTCAGTCGGAAATGAACCGGAATCCTGGCTGGTTCCAGTTCGTATTCTAGTTAGAATCGGTTGTGCCACTGGATCCCGTGTACGAACTGGAACAAGCCAGATTTCCAGTTCAATTCCGGCTGAACTTTGCTGGGATTACTTCATTTTACAGGCTGGCGTTTACTTTTACTTGTTGTAAGTACAAAATTGCCGCGATGATAAGGCATATTCGATTCCATGGCACTAGATTTTCTTTCAACGTAAGATTTGCTTATACCTTGAATGCAAAGTATGCTCGATGTGCTGGAATCATACAGATCTGCACCCTGACGAAACCTAAATATACAGTTACTATCATTCATAATAATTCCACGACTTGATGTTTTAGCTCCTTTGGGTTGAAGCTGATCATTAAACAAGGCTGATTGAAAATGGTCTTAGCGTATCTATAGTTTTCGTTGCACCTGCACACCGCCAATTTCTCCAGCAGTTCCGGGGATCTTCAAATTCTAATCCATTGCATACATCTATTTAGATTCGATACACCGAATCAATTAATTTACTAACATCCTATTATGTGCTTACTCACAGATCGGCATCGTGTTGTATCTTAAGAAATGGTTGTGAACAACTCCCGCCTTGCTCACTTCGACAAGAATGAGTTTCACATTTTCAGCCCATTTTGTTTTGGTTTGCATGAGATTAAAAAGACGGTAACGTTTTCGGATGGGTGCAGGAACTAAGTAACGCATTTAGCTCTGTGTCAACATCTTTTCACTAACGCCACGCTCGCTTATATGGCGCATTTTTGTAATTTAAATCGACCGTTTTACCTACGAGTGATGAAAATTCATCTCGTGTTACGTCCTCTTTGTCTGTGATACCGGGCTGATGCAACTGCCACTGAAAATCTTTCTTGAGTGGGGCTAGATGACACGATTAATAATTTATGCGACCAGAAATCTTACCCTCTGCATCGCCACATCAGTGCACCAACGTCGCTAAAAGTCAAGATCACTCTGCGCAACTATTCTTCAAGAAAAAAATTTCAAAATAGGTCACGATTCAATCAATGATAAATAAACCTCGTATTGAAAATAATTTTTGTGTTTTTACAAAATTAGTTCACGCAAAAAAAAGATTCCATTATACTCAAATGTTTAGCAGGTGGTTGTATCTGAATATGTTTAATATTTTTATGATTCTAGTTCATAACTTGATGATACATTGATTTATATTAGCTTTATTGACTGAAAAAGTAAAGTATTGAACGATTGTGCAACGATTTTCGTAAATTCTCGTCGTGTTATCGTGATATTTTAGTCTTGAGCTTACCGTCGGATTTTTTACACAGAGTCACGTGTCTTATAGTTTTCTTAATTATTTCACGGACATGAATTGTGGCTAGGTAATGTATTTTTGGTGCTCAGCGCAGTTTCATTTAATTTCGAAAATTACACTGAATCTTAACAAACGACCCAATCAAAAAGGGCAAGTTGCTGGCTAGCGGGGGGCTATTTGCCAACTCGGATGCGCTAATTGCCCTACAATTTGCCAATGGTAATTAGGGAGCTATTTTATATGCAACATTTGGGCGATTTGCCGCAGTCATTTTTTTGCCGCTCTATCCGCCTTTAAATCGCCCAGGGAACGCGCCATTTAATCGCCCTTAATTGCCTGATATGAAAATTAAAAATAATAATTATTTTCGGATTCACTATCTACTCACATAAATTTATCGGTACACTAGGTAATAACCACCAGACTATAGGAAGAATCGATGGTGAAATTCGTATTGCACACCAAAACTTACCACAATCTGACTTTCATTTAGACTCAGAGATCTTGTTCCACTATACTTACACACGATTTCCCACATTCTTTGGCTAAATGAAGTGCACTAGACAAACAAAATACAAGCGAGAACACGCCAATTGTTTAAAAAAACAATTTTAAACTTAAGCCAAACATGAACCGCCATGTTTGAAAAACGCAAAAAAAAACAACCAAGTCCATTTCAGCCGCCAGAAAATTTGTCTAAGTATTGAAATTGCCTTTAAATAGCATTCGCTAATTGCATTTGTTCCTAGGGGCAATTAGCACAGGCGAGTTGAGTCAAACGTCAAACTTTTTAAATCGCCTGACCATGTTCGTACGCATTTTTTTGACAGGGGAATAACAGGGTTACAGGCAGGGATGCCATTATGCCAGATTTATCTGGCACAGCCAGAGGTTTTGGCAGCTTCCAGACAAAAAAGACAAATCTCTCATTCTGTCAGATTTTTAAGTTTTGGAAGCGGCTACATCAACATTTCGGAAATTTGGGTAAAAATGTCCCAAATTTTACAAAAATCGATTGATGCACATTCTACGAAAACTAAAATATATGCCAAATTTCGATGACTATGAGGTCGTTGTCAAGTGCCAGATTTTGCCAGATATTTTAAATTGAACTGCCAGATTTTCTTTGAAAAATAGTGGCAACCCTGGCTACAGGTCCTAGTAGTTTCCTTGTATCTAATACTCGCGCCTAGGAGACTGGTTGCTGGCAGTTGTACACAATAGCTCACATAGAAATTTCAAAATCCAAAGAGTAGAGCGAATAATCCATGAATAATAGTCTGTATTCTTTGTAATTGTTTACGTAAGTATATTAAGATTATGTGAAAGATTTATTACTTTATGAACTATATCATGAACAGTTTCACGAGCTCGACTGGTGAATCGTGTCTAACATATAAGAAATTAACAATATCTTAAAAGTGGATGTGTTTTTTTTGAATTTGTGGACCATTTCACGAATGGTGAATTGTAACTTATATGCTCGCAATCATAACCAGTTGACAAAGCAAGAATGGATCCATGAATTATATTCCGAGTGTCGTGTCGAAAATATAAAGACTTTGTTAACTTAGTGATCTAATTCACAACCACTAATACCAAATAAAGATCAATATGTGATAAATCATGAATCAGTTAACGTCGTATATTCGGACCTTAGACAATGTTCATAGATTTATGGATAAAATTATGAGCTAATGATTTTCGAGTTCGCGAATTGTCGGCGTGAGAAAAAAGCGTCGGCGGCGCGCCGCCGGTCTACCTTTCGGCGTCGGCGTTTCTTAAAATTTACCGGCGGCGGCGGCGTGGCGCGGCGGCGCACAGGTCTAGTTTGGTGTCGTTTTGAAATTCAAGATGGCGACTTCCGGTTACGTAAAATCGTCAACAACCCCATCAATATGGGTATTTTTGGAATGGGGTTGATGAGTACACGACGGAAATCGATGTTTGGTGTCGTTTTGAAATTCAAGATGGCGACTTCCGGTTGCGTAAAATCGTCAACAACCCCATCAATATGGGTATTTTAGGAATGCGGTTGATGAGTACACGACGGAAATCGATGTTTAGTGGCCATTTTGAAATTCAAGATGGCGACTTCCGGTTACGTAAAATCGTCAACAACCCCATCAATATGGGTATTTTTGGAATGGGGTTGATGAGTACACGACGGAAATCGATGTTTGGTGTCGTTTTGAAATTCAAGATGGCGACTTCCGGTTGCGTAAAATCGTCAACAACCCCATCAATATGGGTATTTTAGGAATGCGGTTGATGAGTACACGACGGAAATCGATGTTTAGTGGCCATTTTGAAATTCAAGATGGCGACTTCCGGTTACGTAAAATCGTCAACAACCCCATCAATATGGGTATTTTTGGAATGGGGTTGATGAGTACACGACGGAAATCGATGTTTGGTGTCGTTTTGAAATTCAAGATGGCGACTTCCGGTTGCGTAAAATCGTCAACAACCCCATCAATATGGGTATTTTTGGAATGCGGTTGATGAGTACACGACGGAAATCGATGATTAGTGGCCATTTTGAAATTCAAGATGGTGACTTCCGGTTACGTAAAATCGTCAACAACCCCATCAATATGGGTATTTTTGGAATGGGGTTGATGAGTACACGACGGAAATCGATGTTTGGTGTCGTTTTGAGATTCAAGATAGCGATTTCCGGTTGCGTAAAATCGTCAACAACCCCATCAATATGGGTATTTTTGGAATGGGGTTGATGAGTACACGACGGAAATCAATGGTTAGTGTCGTTTTGAAATTCAAGATGGCGACTTCCGGTTACGTAAAATCGTCAACAACCCCATCAATATGGGTATTTTTGGAATGGGGTTGATGAGTACACGACGGATATCGATGTTTGGTGTCGTTTTGAAATTCAAGATGGCGACTTCCGGTTACGCAAAATCCTCTATAACTTCATCAATATTGGTATTTTTGGAATGCGGTTGATGAGTACACGACGGAAATCGATGTTTGGTGTCGTTTTGAAATTCAAGATGGCGACATCCGGTTACGTGAAATCGTCAACAACCCCATCAACATGGGTATTTTTGGAATGCGGTTGATGAGAACACGACGGAAATCGATGTTTTGTGTCGTTTTGAAATTCAAAATGGCGACTTCCGGTTTTGCAACCTAAGATTCGGATTTATTTTGAAATTCAAGATGCAGTGAAGGCCCGATTTTATCAGCCCCAAATTTTGTCTACTCCCGGTTTTATCAGCGTTCTGACCCGATTGTCAGCCTTATACAGTGTTGGGTAAAACATGTGTAACAAATACCGAACTTTATTAGATCGCGTCAGTTAACTTAATCGTTCTTGAACCGAACCGAAGCAAAGTAAAGCTGCACAATTGGTGCTTCAGAGTTCTAATTTAATTCCATATCGTTATATGGGCAAAAAATTCGTTAACGACGGCACACTGAAAAAAATTATGCGAAGTGCATTTTTTCTTTGGACAAAACAAGTGTAACTTTTCCTTTCCGTTTGGGTTTTTTTGTGAAATAGTACAAAAACATACGGAAAAGATTATGTTTCACAACAAAAAGTTTTAAACAAATGTTATTCTGCCATCATGACGCTAATAACACATACAATTCCTTAAAAACTACAAATAGTTATAATATTAATTATAATTATAGTTATGACATTAAAGTACATGTTTGCACATGTTTTACCCAACACTGTATAGAAAAAATTATGAGCTCTAAGAGCCTAACTAGATTAAATTCAAGTAAACCTTTTTCTGAATCTTTCTTTTCTTGTTTTAAAGATGCAAAATATGCAAAAATAAAAAGATCATTTTTTTAAATTTTGCACTGGAATACCCCCTTTAGAGAAATGTATACCAAATAATCAGAATAGGTTATATGGTTAATGAAAAGGATAGAAAAAATGTGTCCCAATTTGTCCAATACAGGTAATTTTCGATATCGGGGTATGTTACCCTCGGTATAGCGTCACTCGATATAACGTACTTATTTTATAATTTATTTTTCAGGTCCCAATTTCTCATCAATTACGCATGTATTCCATATTTTAAGAATTCAATATGTTACACACAATCTTAAAACGTATTAATTTGGCTTCTAATGAGCATGTTCGCAATTGGTTACTTCAGTGAAAGCTAAAAGAGCGATTTTTTCCAATTTCATTTGCGTATGATCGTAATTTATTAAAACCAACCACGTATCTCAATAAATAATACAAGATCAGTAAGTTCTAACTGAAAACTCAAATGAATAATATCAGATACAATCGCTTCCTGAATCTCCCGAATTCGGTTTTTCGGACTACAGAATCTTTTTATCATTCTCAACATTTGGGTCATCAAATTACTTCAACCACATGATCTACGAATCATATTGAAAGTAATGCGGACACATTTAACTCCGATTTCGGATATTCCTGAATTCAGTTCGCTGGACTCATGATTGTTTTGTCTGTTTTGCATTGATTTTGCCATGATGTGACGCATGAAATGACGTACCCTAGGAATCCAGCGATTTTTATCAAAATTTTACTGCTGGTTTTTGAAACTCCTGAATCTGGTTACTAGAATCGAAAAGTGTTTTCGAATCCTATTATGTGCCACATCAAATTAATAAGCGTGAGAGATCATAATTTTAGTTACTGTGTACGTTTTACGACCGGTTTGGGGTATTTAAGAAACCGGTTAGCGGACTGAAATATATTTTCAAAATTTCTTGAATCGTGGATACAAGTGGATCTTTATAGTCCATTCTAATGATATAAGTTCATGTATTGCTTTTACTTGATGAGGTGCAAGCGGTGGGAATATTAAGAAACACTTTACAAACCCAGACATAATAATAATGACTAATGATTTAATTATTAGGAAATGAGTCAAAATAAGAAAATTTTCAATAAAGATTAACTTATAACTGGGGGTGGGCGTAGCGTAGTTGGTAAATCGATTGTCTTGTAAGCAGCGCACCTGGGTTCGATTCTCGACTCCGCACATAGGGTTAGAAATTTCTAATATGAGAATTTTCAAACCCGAAGAAGCGAATGACCTTTAGGTTAAAATATCTATAATCAAAAAAAAAATATTGTAAGTAAGAAAAGTAATTGTGACATCTTTTTCATGGAACCACTATAATATTCTTAAGGGAAAAGCTGTTTCACACTGCTAGGTGGGTAAGATTTTCAAAATTAGTTACTCGTTATCAAAATTCTACAAAATAAAGTACCATAGATAACAATTCTGTGAGAATTTTGCATGCTTCGATATAACGTACAATTTTTAAACCGAGATGTATATCGAAGCTTAACTGTGTCCCCATTTCGTCGGTCTAAAATAAACACAGCGGCTGATAAAACAAGTATTCGCTATAGTGACTCTTAATGCTCAACATTTTTGGAATGGAGTCAATGAGTGTACGACAGAAATCGGTCTGGCGCCATTTTGAAATTCAAGATTACGGTTTTGCTTAAATCATATTCTTTATTTATTTCCTTTTAGTTCCTTGTCTCATAATTATTTCTTATTACTTTATTCTTAAGTTTTTTATGCAAAAGAAATTGTTTTAGAGTTGTAGACCATTTTTCTTAACCGGAAGTCGCCATCTTGAATTTCTAAACGACACCAAACATCGATTTCCGTCGTGTACTCACCAGCCCCATTCCAAAAATACCCATATTGATGGGATTATAGAGGATTTTGCGTAATCGGAAGTCGCCATCTTCAATTTCAAAACGACACCAAACATCGATTTCCGTCGTGTACTCCTCAACCGCATTCCGAAAATACCCATATTGAAGGGGTTGTTGACGATTTTACGTAACCGGAAGTCGCCATCTTGAATTTCAAAACGACACCAAACATCGATTTCCGTCGTGTACTCATCAACCCCATTCCAAAAATACCCATATTGATGGGATTATAGAGGATTTTACGTAACCGGAAGTCGCCATCTTCAATTTCAAAACGACACCAAACTTCGATTTCCGTCGTGTACTCATCAACCCCATTCCAAAAATACCCATATTGATGGGGTTGTTGACGATTTTACGTAACCGGAAGTCGCCATCTTGAATTTCAAAACGACACCAAACACCGATTTCCGTCGTATGAGTACACGACGGACCGCATTCCAAAAATACCCATATTGATGGGATTATAGAGGATTTTGCGTAACCGGAAGTAGCCATCTTGAATTTCAAAACGACACCAAACATCGATTTCCGTCGTGTACTCATCAACCCCATTCCAAAAATATTCATATTAATAGGATTGTTGGCTATTTTGCGTAACTGGAAGTCGCCATCTTGAATTTGAAAATGGCGGTAAACATCTATTTCCCTTCTCTTTTCGTCATCCATTGTACATACATCTCATTCTATAATAAAATTCCATCATTATGAGAATCATATCTACATCAGATGCTCAAAAATAGTATCTTATAACATCGCTCATCTATCTATCACTGAGCCATACATTTACAACTCATCTACTGATGGCACGACAAGCGATGCGTGTGCGATGTATTAATTCAATCCCTCTATGATCGTTATTTTCTATCGTTCAGTGATGGGCGGGAAGTCCATCAGTAAGTGAGCCTCACTTTAGGGTTGAAGGAATCAGTCGATTATATCTGCTCTTGGAGCTGATCGAAATCGGAAAACGGGCCTCAGTATTGATTTTTTGCCACCCTTGCAGTGCGATTCAAACTTTAAACTCGCTTTTCTCGAAATAAATATATTGTCACTTAGTCTATGTGTGGGGATGGGAATCGAACTCAGGTGAGCTTCGTACAAGGCAATCGATTTACCAACTATGCATCGCTCCCAAAGAGATTGTTATATATTGGCCCTAGATGAGCAATATTCGTAGTAAGTGAAGTCTATAAATGAAAATAAACATAAGCAATATAATCCCCCTAAGAAATGAATGTTTCAAAATCTTCTAATGAAGGTCCTTCGCTGAATAAAAAATTATTAAACCGGTGATGAAAAATCTTCAGACAATAGGTGATATGAATTAATTGAAATAATACTCATGCTATTACTTGTTTGAGCAAAGAAAACTTATTGAACATTTGTTCAAATCGGTATACTAAATCGTTTACTTTGATCAAAGTAGCATTTGCTCGATCATATTTCTGTCAATATTTTTGTTATCATATCAACTTGAGTAAATGCTCGGAAAAAAGTCCCGCAAAAGCATTCTGATTTTTATTTATATCACCTAATGATTAGGCTTCTCAGTGGAGTTCAAGATAATTTCTCCGGTCATGTGAACAATGGAAGAACTTTCTTACCAATTCATATGCATTTTGGTCATTGTACGCCAATCGAAGTAGTAAACTAGTATTAGGATAAAAATAGGTGTCATATCCAAAACTGGAAAAGGAAAAGTTTCACCTAAAGCTTAGTCTTTCATACAAACGGCCAGATTGATGGGCGGGTTTCGATCTCAGCTATCTACTGAACTAACGGTGGTGTGTGTACCACCTTTAAAAGTTCACTGCACACTCTCGAGTTTGTGTACGCACGCTTCATTCATTATTAATTTCTCTGTATGTCATGTGTAGCGTTGGCATTAAATCCGGTTGCCAGTATGCTGGTACCAGCATAATATAAATAAGTGCTAGCTGTTGATACCGCACGCTGTTAACAAGCAATACTGTAAACCGGCCACCACACCCAACCATACATACACCATAAACAGTAGACGAGAGAGTAGAATTTTTTGTTGATATCGATCATTATAGCGACTTCTGTCATGCATACATGCTTCACACTCTTCAACAGGATGAAATCGCTGGCAGTCATCAGTCTCCGGTGTAGTGTTTTCATAGTCGGTTGTGTCCCGTACAAAGGAAGATTGGGACAATTTTTCAGTCAGTTTTCAAGTGAAAAAAGTAATTGTGAAAACTTCTTTACTGCTGCCGGATTTATGAATTGTTAGTGCAAAAGAGGGTAGCAACATCTACGAGGCAAATTAATTTTGCTACTTGGTGCTGATGCTTAATATTATTTGCTGCAGTAGTAAAACGAGTAGAACATATTTATAGATCAACAATACTGGTGCTTCAAGCAGCAAAAATACATTGATTGTTAAGAAAAGTGTTTTCATTGTGCTTAAAAATGGATTGTGATAGTGCTCAATCCTTCTGTGAGTTTAAACAACAAGTGTCAATCGTACCTCAATTCGGCCTGAAACTTAAATTCAATCATGTATACCCCGAAACAAGAAATCAAAATCTGAAACCATCATTTCGACAAATGTGGCCTATACTCCCGATGGCCCTAAGGTAGGTTATTAGATCGAGTTCCATATATAGAAATGGCAAACACAATTTCACTTTCTATGCTGCCCGCATAAACTGCTCGGTATACAGTCATACATATAATGTTGAAACATGTTCATACCTATGCTTGTAGTCGCGCTGTCTACGATACTTAAGGGTTTACGAAAAGTCAATTTATGCTGAACGATACAATCTTCTTCATATCTCTAAGTACCTTAGAAGCCAAAATATAAAACATTTACAGAATACCAGACGATGTTTCCGAAAAAGTGCTTAGTGTCGAATATGAAAAATTGAAAATCGATTATTGTTTTGGTTGTTGAAGTTTTTACACGGGCATATTGATTTGAATGCCTGTGAATAAAATTCAAAGTTGAATAAACTTGTAGCATATGGCAAAATTGCAAAAAAGCATGTTTTTAAAATATAAATCACCGCCTGCAAACCTCAAAACATATATAGGCGTCGGCTAATTCTAAAACCTCTTATACAAACCGGTCCCAAAACATTGAATATTATTTCGTCTCTCCGCATGTGTATATTCTATTATCGTCCAAAAACCGGATAAAGTGGGTGGGAATAGGTGAAAAAGGCTGAAGCTGAGGTCATCGTTCAAGCATCGTGATTGTCGTCATCTTTCTCCAGTTCGCCACCTACTTCAGTAGTTGCTACGAAGTTTTCGATTATACCGCGGGGGCAGTTGTTTAAGAAAGCATTTTTGTATTGAAAAAATGCGACCAAAATATTCCACAAGATTGTGGTAGCTGAGCTGATAACAATGTTCGATACACCCGGCCATCTGGTCTGATTAGGTGTTTGTTACAGCGGGCTCAAGTGGACTTTTATAGGTTCCGATACAACCTGCAAATCGTTTAAAATTGAGTCTATCGTAGATTATTCCAGTAACATAGCGGAAGTCTTCTTGATCGCTTGAAGGAAGGGGGGGGGGGCATCTAAAGCGATCAACGAGTACAGCAAAATAAGCTGTTTGAAACAAGCCGGGAATAGCGGATAACTTTGTTATAGATTCATTCATTTGTCACAAATTTTGAAGCGTGACTTCTCTAAACCCCACTTTAGACTTATATAAACCCCGTTTTGTTTTGTTTGTTTACTAGAGTATTGCAAAGGGCAAGTGGTATCCGGTACGGTGAGTTACAATTACTTAGTTATGATGAACTTGTGATTATGGGTATAAATCATCAAATCGATTTTGCTTATATTATCCTAATAAGATTTTTTATCACCTTTCAGATTCTACAATTACCACATCTAAATCAGAAATGCGTATTTCGCAACACTACTTGTGTTGATAGTTGTGATGCACACAATTAGTATTGCGAAAAACACGTATATGCTTTAATGCACTCTAGAATAAAAACCCCTTATTAGGATTGAGTTTTTTATTTTTTATTGTTTCATTGGGCAAAGAGAACCAAGTGGGGAAATAAATTTTCAAGCGTTAAAAAAAAATTTCTTTGCGAATCTTTTCAGAACTTTGGGTGAAGCGAATTTATCAAAGCTTTGGTAAATTGTAATGTATCGTTTCAATAGCATTCTGCAATTTTTTCATGCAAAAATATCGACAAGCGATTCGGTGACGATGCTTTTTGTAGAACGTCCCTGGAAAAAAAAACACGATTTACGGTGTTAACTGCCATTCAAAAACTGCTTAACCTATTTATTTCAAATTTTGCCTACACATTCTATGTAAAAATACCTCAAAATGTAAAATAGTTCTCGGAATATTTACTATTTATTTTTTTACATTATAATATACAAAATTTTTGATCAATTCTCAAAAAATAGCCAAACTGGTGTTTTTTTCACGCTGAAGCCTATCATCCTCTTAAAAAAAGTTTGCCATCTTCGTTACAGAAAATAATGATAATTTCTAATCTTTGTAGATCCGCAACATATAAAAATCCTTAAGGGGGTGATCTACAACCAGTGGCGTATCCAGAAGGATGGTCCGATCTCCCGAAAATTTTCAACTTGTTGAAAATTTTTAAATCAGTTTGAATTTTATGTTAGTTTCATACTCATAATCTCTTCAAACCAAATTTAACCATAATTGTTAATTTTCAAATTGAAATTTCGTACCCCTCCCGTATTTTTTTCTGGTTCCGCCCCTGCGCAGCAAGATCTAAAAAATCGAGCTTTTGGACCTATGTTAATAGATAAATCGAAGAATATGTCACAACAATCTTTCATATAGCTTTTTTAAGATTCTAACAAACAATATTATCAGAAAACCGGTTTTAACCATTTCTGTGGCAAAACCGCGGAAAAAAGTAACGGAAAATTAAATCTTTGTTGTTTTAGTAATTTCAGCCAGAATTACGAACTGCACTTAACCCGTCAGTTAGGTATTACAGTAACGAAATAGTCCTTGACTCCGCCATTTTATGTGTTTACAAATATACAGTCGAGTCTCCTACTACGCGAATAACTGGGGGCGTTAAAAAGGAATCCGCGTAATAGGAATCCCATAGCTTATGGGATTTTAACTAATTGGTGCTGTGGCCGAATATTTTGTCTACGTTGACATTTAGCAAAGATCTGGCGGACAGACATTCTTAGTATTTTTTTAAAATATTTTTACTTATTGTAAAACCTTAAAAGATCCACGGCTCAGTTGTGCTAACGCATTGCGCCGTGTCAAATAAACCTTTAGAAAAAAAAACTGCCAATACCTCCCCTTTTTTGACACATCGGCGGACCCCCTGTGCATTGAAAATATACGAAACAACTGATTTTCACCTGCCAACAAATTGCGCTTCAAAATAAAACTCTTCGCCATATTTTTGAAAAAAAATTCATTTTGAATATCAAATGTTTTACTAGCTGACAAGCGCCGCTCACTAGCGCCGCATAGTGAGAGTATCCTATACTAATCGGGCACTCCTTGACATCTCGAGCAGCTTTGCTGAAGACATCACCCTTCTAAATTGCCATCATTTGGAGAAACTGAAATAAAAAGATGTATGATGACTAGCGCCACCTAGCGGGTGATATCCGATGTAATCATTACATTATCAAACAGCTTTTGTCGTTCTCAGAAACCTTACAGAAAACATCATTTTCCTAAATTATTAAACTTTCACCTAACATCACCTAACATGTACTGGAAGTTAAATTCTCCCTAGCGCCGCTTAGTGGTTGAATTCTCAAATTATATATTCACCTTCGGGTAGCACTTGACCCGCTGATGAATATCGCCGAAGACACCACACTTCTAAATTATCATGATCTCGAGATATATAATTTGAAAAATAGTACATGCTCACTAGCGCCGCCTGGCGGATCTATTTCAATTTGATTTGTTCATAATAGTGTAGCCCTTGACCTCCTCTTGAACTTTGCCGAAAACACGATCTTTCTAAGTTGTTAGACTTTTGAGATGTATCATATTCTATAATGTGCTGAAAGGTTGTACGCTCACTAGCGCCACATAGTGAGAGTATCCCAGACAAACCTGTCACCATTTCTTGAGCAACTTGACTGAAGACAGTAACCCTCTAAATATTCTCTTTATTAAGATAAAGAATGTTTTTAACATTAATTGATCATTTGCATTCGCACTAGCGCCGCCTGGTGGGACAATTCCGAGTTATTATTTTTACCATCCAGAAGCTCTTGACTTTCTGGACAAATCTTCCTGAGATACATCCTTTCAAAATTATCTGTTTTTCGATATATTTTATGTTAAACCAATTCAATGATAGTCACATTCATGACGAGAGGTTCGATTTATTTACTCTCTTTTACAGCACCCCTGGTGGCACAGTTCCCAAGTAATTGGATATCCAATTACTCTAAATTGTAGGTTTAAGTAAGCACAACAACTTTGCCAAAGAAAATATGGTGCTAAATGTTAACGCAGATGAAATATTCGGCCACAGCCCCAATCAGTCAAAATCCCATAAGCTCACACTTAGAAATTTTCGCAGTATTCGGTAATTTTTTACCGAACTTTCAACAACTGAACGTTCGGTAACCAGTTCGGTAATTGTATTGATGACAGAACGTTCGGTAATAGAATTTATTGACGACCTGTCAAAAGTTACCGAATAGTTTTGTAATTTTAACCAAAAGAATACCGGACGTTGTCGGTACATTCCGATTTTACTTTAAATGAAGATTGCTAGTCATGGGAGTTTCGGAAGGCTTTTTTATATAAACGGATAATTTATTATACTTCATAATCCCCTAAACATATATTTCGAAAACTATTCTTATTCACTTTCACTTTGTAATCCCTCCAACTTATGACACAACAAACTAAGTCATCCAATAACAGGCATTAGTTGAAAAGAATTGGCAGTAACGGGATGTGCGTAGTGCGATTATCCGTCTTCTTTGGATGAATACAAAACCAATTAAATAATAGTTTATTTTCACAACGATTATAGCATACCTCAATCCTTTGGAAAGCAGCTTGAGAGAGTTTTTCCTTGCTGCATAATCCTTTTTCGCTGGTGTACAAACGAAATCTTTCCACAATAATACCTGCGGATATAAAAATGGCCGCGATTTGACAGTTCATTTCTGTGGAGTGGCAGATTTACCAAAGATCGGTACTTGAGAGACAATTTTACAATTTACAATAAACCATTTTTACCGTACGTATTGCAATTTAATTTACAGAATCCCGTAAAACAAATTGTATACCGCAAGCCGTTCGGTAAAATTTGACGAATCTTCTGTAAAAATAGGGTTACCAACCGTCCTTATTTTCGAAGTTTTTGGAAAGCGTCCTTATTTTAATTCAAATGTCCTTATTTTTAGTCTCAAACCTTGGCATATACAACGTGGTTCAACATGATGTTTTTTAACAGGGCATGTCATGTTATTGTAGTTTAGTATTGTTTGCTACCACATTATGCTCACCATTTTCAAATTATTCAACTATATTTCGAAAATCAGCGATCTGTGAGAAATGTGTTTCGTGCACTCCGACCATAATATCAACGACACGACGAGACACTTGCATTCCGAAAGTGTATCACAAATATGACTACCCCTCAGTGACTCAGGTAACTGGTACTGTCAAATTTGATATTTGATCACAAAATGCTAGAAACCAGCAGCACTGACTAACCTGTTCGCGTTGGTCTCCTTTGGTTACTGTTGTTATCCCTGGTTACGCAGGTGAAAATGACAACAGATTTTTTTTCTTACCAATATTTTATTTTGAAATGTTTTTAAATAAAATTATTTATTGAGAATTTCGCGACAAAAGCTTCCGGCGGTTTCAGGCTATACATGCTGCTATGAAAAGTGATGAACAGCAGTTTTCTTTATGTACTGGTGGTTACTGTCTTCATAGACGGGTCGGTTTGGTTCTATAATTTATGAGCCTTGAAGTGATGACCTTATAGAAGTATACAACATGATTGATTCGTTATTCAACCAGCGGTGCCTTCCTAATTTGCTTCCAGAACCTCTGGAGATCAAAGAATTAGAGAAAACTTTTATCTAAAGAAAAATAAGAAAATGAGTAGTACATACAAAAACAGTCCCTGTTTGTTCCGGAATATTCTAATAATACCCTGTTTCCCGGTATACTGGAACACCCCTACTTAACGTGCGTTGTTGTTTAGTCATCTGGTAAACATTCTTTTAATCTATGTTAATCGTATGCATTAAGAAAACTCGCATAAAGCGAAGGTGAATTTCGTTCTGAGAAAAAGAAAATGAATTTCTGTTCAAATCTATATAGATATACAATGTACATGAAAAATATATGTATGTATATTATACATACATATATTTTTCATGTACAACTTTTCTGCTGCACCATGGCACATCAAACAGACAGCAACTTCAAGACTTCATCAATCACGCAGCTTGATTCTATGAACTTTTGATCATATTGGTCATTTTGGCATCGATAAATTTGTACTTTTAGTATGGCTTAAGAAGGGATCAGCGATCAAATTGTTCAACATAAACAAACATTTTGGCTAGATTTTAAAAATAACAATTGCGGTTTATCTATTAATTTACCTATCTCTATATATAAAAATGAAAGGGTTTCCGTGTGTCATCGCATAACTCAAGAACGAGATGACGGATTTCTATGATTTTTGCATTATTTTCTGTGAAAGGTTCTTTAGCAGGATCACAAAATATTAACATTTTCTTAGCTACCTATTAGTGCAATTGGGACATTTTTAATTTTGGATTGTTTGCATAGTTTGTCATTACATGTAGTTACGTTGGTGTGCTATTTGGTCCAGTTTTTCCGCGACTGTGTTTTTTTTTGTTAAAAAGTTCTATTTTATGACAAACCTTGCTTTCATGCATTTAAAAGGAAGAGCGGCGAGAGAGTTGATAAGTAATGTGTATGAAGGCACTACATATTCACAAAAGAGAGTATGAATGCAACGATGCTTTGTTTCCACGAATTCCCATGATTCAAACGAATTCAAATTCCGATTCGACTTTGAAAATTAAAATAAGCCATTGAAAAGCACCGGAATAAATTCAAAGTACCGTCGATTCTCCCATGGTCCTTTTCAGATTGGTAAAGCATTAGCATTGTTACTGTTTATAGAGATAGGCACAAATAAAAGCATTGTTGATCACAACGTGTTAGTGTACACATGTTTTACAATTGGAATCACCTCACCGGAATTGAAATTAATAGAAATTTGATCCACAAGCATTGCTATTTTTGCTTTTGTTGTATTTTTCAGTGAGTAATTATAGGCAGGACAACGTCTGTCGGGTCAGCTAGTTAATTAATATAATTAATTATTTAAAGAAATAATTTGGCTTTTATTAAAGGTTTAATTCAGGTTTAATAAAGCTTATCGCATCATGGTACTAGTTAAAAGGAGAAAATAACAAACTATTCTTTATCAATTATTTATAATGTTATAGAAAACTTCCCAAATAAAGTTCTTCAATTTCTTGGGGATCTTGGCGCTCATAGAGAACGTTATGCTTCAGTATGTGCGACATACCGGAAGATACACTGGATTCGCTAGTTGTGATACATAGAAGGTTATATTGAAATTCTGCATGTACTGCAACCGAGTACTAAGCTGCTTCAGATTATCCTGTAATGTGACGAAAAAAGGATGATATGTTTTCATTAGATGTATTAGACTCTATAGGACGCTTACCTTTGTTCTCAAGGCCAATCAACTTGTAACATAGCATTGCTTCATTTCATTTTACCACATACTGCACATGTACCGTTTCGAAAACTACTCCATTTTCAAGCTGCTGCAACGTGCGAGTATTTTCGCTATCGGTATGGTGATCGCAGATAATCTTCGTCTTCCTGCATTGTATGATATCCCTGTAAGCTTTCGGCACCAACTTGGAGAAATAATATTCATCGCGTTAATCTAAACCAGCTACGTCGACGTAAACCTGAAAATGCACCCAAATTAGACCAGACATATAACATAACCAACATTTAGAACTTACCGTTTGCCTCATATGTCAGTCCGTTATTATATTCGAAACATTCCCGCTGATCCAGGTCATCACATCGGACGGTAGCACGTTCATAGGATTTGTGTCCGTATGAAATTAATCTTTTCAGGAGTTTATGTTGTAAACATAAAATGGTTGCTATACAGCAACAGAAAATAAAATAAACAAAGAAGTGTTGCTGAAAACAATATTTTTTGGTCGCATCGAGGGACGACTCAATGAACTGGTAACTGGCGGTAAATTACTCGCACACTTTTTCTTCAAAACATTTCATGAAGTTTCAGGTCGTGTCGTTGATAATATGGTCGACATAATCGGCCAACTTACTCCACTATTCGCCATACAATCAAAGAGTAAAAGTTGCAATTCTCGTTATTGGATGATTAGCGAACAAATCGACCACATTTAGCACGCATTGAAGAAAACATAGCGGCGGTGACATTCCCAAGCATCAGAAACCAACATTACTCGACTAATTAGCCAGATACCACTTGAAATTCGTCATCAAAAATTGGACCAGTCGAATGGATTACCTCAAGCGCCAACATGGTCAATATTTAAAAAAAATTGTTTTCAAACAATAAATGGCAAAAATGTTCTTTTGATTGACAAATAAATATTTCGCGATTTACTCAATTTTTCAAATTTTTGCGAGATCAAAAAAACGTCATGATGAATCACCCTGTATTAAATTATTCAGATCAACTTTATTCCAAGAGAATCAATTTCAATTGTCAATTTCAAATACTTCCAGCGATTGTTTTTGTTAATGAATACTCTCTGTGACTCATTCCAACCAAAAGTTCTTTTACTCAGAAGTAACCAAAATTTGTTGGATAGCTCGATATGAGGTTTGGCCAAAGTGGTTATCTTCGCTCAATATTGGCACTACACCATTTAAATTTGTCTCGATCAAGATTCAACGTCCCATATCAACTGCTGGAAAATAAGCCAGAATCCCGATTTGGCAGGGATGTCCTTAATTTGCTCTCAGTCCATTTGGTAACCCTAGTAAAAAATGTCACGTTTACCGATGAACCGGTTTTAATTGATGATTACCGAATTATTTCGTCAAAACATTTACCGAACAGTTAAATGAAATCTGAGTGTGTACGGGATTCCTATTACACGGGTACCGCGCAGTAGGAATCCGCGTAGTAGGAGACCCGACTGTACATACATTTTCAAATAGCTAGAATTTTTCCTTCCCTTTCCAAAAATCACGTCCGCTCGCTTAACTGTACCTATTAATTAGGACACTTTTTCAACATAAACTGCCCAAACAAACCATCAAAGGAGAGAAGATTCGCCAAATATGTGAAGTTTGAGTTTTGGGACATTTTGTCCCAGAAATCTGTTCTGAATAATCATTCTTCTCTATGCTGCAAATCATTCATATCTTGCAATTTTTCTAATGTAAATAAAATCTCAGCAATCAAATGATATTGATGCGACCTGTGTCAGAATAAAAGAAGTTGGGTTTCTTGGGTATTTTGCCATTCATATCAAATTTTATAATTTTCTTGTGCATCTCTATTATTCGAAATCTTAAGAACAAAACAAAAACAGATTCGTTACCGATAAAATTCAGAAACCTCAGATTTTTTAACATTTAGTCTAGACACCTCATTTTTTCATCAATTCCCTAATACCCCAACTACCCATATTTTACCTGCAATAAGACATCTACCATGTGATTTCTAAGCGACGTTTTACACTAGAAATAAAAAATTAAATAATAACTTAGTGTTAAATGGAGTTAATATGTACTATTTAATGCAAAAATATGGAATCGAGACTAAATGTCAAAAAATACAATGTGTACGAATTTTATCGATAGCAAATTTACTTTTATTTTGTTCTATAGGATGTTCTACTTCAAAAAGGTACATTTAAAAAAAATGATTGGGGAATAATAGAGATATATGCACGAGAAAATGATAATATTTAATATGGATGACGAAATTCTCTAGAACCCCAACTTCTCGTATTCTGACAAAGGTCGCAAAGGTATCGTTCGATTCCTGAGATTTTTCACGTCAGAAAAATTTGCAGCGTAGAGCAGAATAATTATTAGAAATAGGGGGTTTTTGGGACACAATGTCCCAAAACTTCAACTTCCCGTATTTTTCAAGTAACGGAAAGACTCTCATTGTAATGCTAAGAATGTTTCCTTTAAACAATGGTATAAACAAAAGATATAGCATTTAATATATGTTTCCTCGTATTTTCCCATAGTACCAATGTTAAAAACTTCAAGCAAAGTTGGTGGGGTCTAAAATTGTTCAAGGATGTGAAATTTGGCATCTGAGCTTACTTTGACATTTGTCACAATATGAAAACGGGGTACGACGAGATATCAAAACAAAAAAATGCAATGCCCTAATCAAGGTACATACAGGCAAATTGAAATTGTTCGGTGGTTATTTCTACCAGTGGTAGGTAGAAAAATGAAATACAAAATATGTCCTGATATCATTTCCATTTTATCGGAATAAAATTCGGCTGGTTTACTACAACAGATCACTACTATATTGAACAAAAAACATCATCTAAATATGTTCATTTAAAAGAAAATGGACGAAAATATCTCATTTATAGAGGGATTAATCTATCAACAAACAGTATTACAAGAAAGAGCATATTACATCTAATAAATTCTAAAGGTGCTATTGACCTAAACTTAGCCGTTTCGCCGATAATAGTTGATTGCTTGTCTTTGGTCTTATTTATAGATACTGGAAAGCGGTAATAATCCGTCTCGGTCCTCGGGACATCTTGAAAGTTTGAACGAATTCTAAATTTTTTTTTATTAGAAATGTAAAAACATGTTTTAAACCAACTAGTGGTGCGAATATGCCTTTCTCATTTATCCAAACTATGATTCATTATGCTCAATATATTAATTGAATTCTTATTACACATAGCACATATCTCACGACTACCACGAAAGTCGACCAAACAAAAACGTGTAATATTTAATTAGCTTTATCATCATGAGTTCAATGTTATATTTATGAGATCATGTTTTGAAATGTTTGCGAATAGGCTTGGAAGGGAAGGAGGGTGTTTAGTAGACTGGGAGTGGAGGATGTGCCAGGAATCGTTTATCTTATTTCGGTAAGCGAGATGGACGAACGTCAACACATATACGTAAAAAAACGTATCGCCGCCTCGAACTTGATGACGCACACAAGCTTTCTAGTTCCAGCGTCAACTGAGAGAAGCGTCAACTGTTTAGAAACTGGAGCGACTGGGTTATCCTAGATGGTTAACCAGATGGCTGCATTCTTACCTCTCATAACAATCCGCTTCGCTATGATTGGCATCACACGCTCAAGCGCGTTCGAAACGTAAATCGGTTGCCTCAAGGAAGTCACCTAGGGCCACTGATCTTTCTCTTATTCATCAACGATCCCTGCACCCACATCAACTCTGCAAAACTACTCTATGCTCATGATCTGCAAATCTTTCGTTCAATTGCCTCAGTATTCGACTCTGCTGTGCTCCAAGACGATATAGATAATATAGAGGAATGGTGCTTGCTGAATATATCGTTACGAATATACCATTAAAGCTTGTGTCATCGAGAAGGAGGATTTTATCCGTGACTTCGGGGTGTTATTCGACAGAAAACTTCGTTTCGCCGACCACATCACTGCAACAACGGCGAAGGCTTTTGCAACATTGGGTTTTCTAAAACCGAACACAGTCAATTTGCTCAAATTTCTACGCACTGAAATTTTTATACTTCGACAAGTCCGGAACACCTTGGAGTTTGCTGTACAAGTATGGGCGTCATACCACGCCATTCAAGTAGCCGGCTGGAGCGCTTTCAGAGAAGCTTTGTACGATTTTCTCTCAGAAAACTGCCTTGGAACGACCCTATCCGTCTTTCGCCGTATAGTAATCGATGCATGTTGCTATGATTTGCCAACGCTAGAGTCTCGCCGCACTTTCTTGCAATTGTTGCGTCAATCCGACGCTAGCTTAATCCTGTCACTAAGTTAGTGTCGAATTCTGATGAGACGAAGTCAAAACGAAAATTCCATAACTAATTAATTTTTAACCGCTTTTTATACTGGAGGTTCACTCTTGCCACACATTTTCGAATGAAAACTTTTCAAGCGATTTTAATGTTAATATCCGATTTTTATTTTCTAATATATTTGAAGCGGGTTTTACGAAGCATGTTCTGTTCTTGTGAATTTAATTTTCGGCTGCTTGTTTTACGTTGTAGAACGCTTGATTTCAAAACGAAATATGGATGCGTACATTTTAATTTGATAAATGACGTAGCCAAATTATACTATTTTACCCCTGTTATCCTAGGCGTAGAATGAATGCGTTGAATAAAAAAGATTCATGATCTATTACTCATTTTACCAAACGTCTCTAGATAAAGTATAAAACCCGACAAAGATATACTACCAGCAAAGAAAAATTATACCAAAATTTTTTTTTTCATTTGGTTATCGGAAATGCTTTCAGTTCAAGCGATTGAAAATTATGAGAACTAGACGAACAGGGGTGGGTCCAATAATGTTGATTGTGCGGCTCTATTTATTTTGAAACGCTGTTAAAACAAGCACATCTGTTTCCACTACTACCGGAGAGTTGCGATCACTTGTTCATCGTAAATGATTTATTTATACCCCATTCCACGGATACAGCTTTTTTTTCTATCCGAACATAAACCAGCTAACCAAACACATGAATGTTGACCTAGAGTTTAAGATTGGATCTGGCATGTTTCGTGTAATAATATGATACTTCCGATGCAAATGGTTGGGTATTAATTTTGAAGTGGATTTGATTAGGAAAATGCTATACTCTTGGTAAGGTCAAAAATCAAAAATGTATTTCGTTTTGCAAAAAAAATCTACCACGGTTTGCTGCTTGACTTTTATACAACATTAGAAAATTCAACCTCTAACTGTAACAATGAACCCAGTAATAGCTTCTGATTACTAGACCCACACCCATGCACTAATCTGGATTTTCCATTTCCCTCCCATCGGCAGGTACATCCCGTACTACTGGAAGGTATCACGCGAGGGCCGCCAGGTGCTGATGGATTACTGGTACACGGAGACCGGGAAGCAGATTTACGGAGCCCCGCTCGGTGGTATTGGCGCCGGCACGATTGGACGCGGTTTTGCCGGCGAGTTTTGCCGGTTTCAACTGAAGCCGGGTCTGTATGAGTATAACACGGTGCACGCGAATCAATTCATCGTCACCATTAAGGACGAAAACAACGTGACCATTTTTCAGAGTTTGCTTTCATCGTACAGGTAAATTGGCCATAATGTAGATCGTATAAGAAGGCCTAGAGATATACATATATTCGTGTCGGTGTCCGTGTTTGATTTGCATATACGTATGACTTTTCACTCGGTGTTTCTGAACATCAGTCCTCGTTTGAAATGCTTGTTGCGCTATGCTACATCCAATTAACGGGGATTTATGAATGATTAAGATTTCAACAAGAATCACGGTTGTTAGATTAGTTCGTAATGCTGAAAGCAGAAATTGAAACTTGCACAATTACGTAAAACTGAACTAGGTTACATAAGAGTTTCTATGTATTGTATGTGAAGTGTTTTTCTTGATTTTTTAAAGTATATTGTAATTGGGACGTATGAAACATGTTTTCATGTGTTTGTACAAAAAAGGGTTTTATACAACAAACAACAACAATTACATGAAAAATGAGCATGTCAAGCGAACACCATGCGCGAATTTATTAAATTATTTTTTTAATTACAGTGTGAGCTGCTTTGACACAAAAAATGCCATTTGAGTTCGGTGATTCTAGAAACAAGTCGTTGGAGAAACCCGGCGAGGGGGGGCTGTAATGGGATGTAAGTCAAATTGGTCGGCTTCTCCGGATCGGTCCACGTGTCGACAAGTTTCGGCATTAGCAACAGCGGTCAGTAGATAGTTACAGTTGTGAGACAACAGCTGTGCGTAGACAGTTACACTAGTTTGCAACAGCAGCTAAGTATGAAACACATTGCACGAACGACACGAAGTCGAAAACAATTGAGATAAGTATTACCGCCGGTGATCTGTCCGTCGGAGTACCTGAGAAATTCCGCTGCCGAGAAACTCTCAGTACCAGCTAGCAGATAAATAGGAACGAGTAGCGCATAGGAAGATAAGAAACCCTGGAAGGTAGTTGTAGAGAGATATAAGTCATTATAGTATGCACCTCTGGATTGGTTCGCGTCTGGGCAGGCGACCCGTTAGATATTACATCAGTAGATGTCTGTCAAAGATTCCTTCTCGATAACAGATATTGTCACAATTTTTTGAGCTGATTCGTTTAGTACAAAAGACTTCGTCCTCCAGACCTAAAAAATATCTACAAAGTTTGAAGGTGACTATTCCCCCCCCCCCCTCCTCTCCCTCTATTATAAGAAACGTATAAAATAAACCCCTCTACCCCAGAACATTTTTTGCTCACGGGCCTGCACAGAGATGGAGGTAAACACAGTAAACTAGGCCTTACAAAAATGATTATTTACATAAAAACAGGCATGACGGAAGCTAGCATAAGCTATGTACGGGTATCTCCCTATACAAACTCCGCATTTACATATCAAATGATATGAGGTTACGTAATCGGATTCACAAATACTCAATACTCAGTACGCTGAATAGTAGCCATATGATAATTGAGTTTGTAATATCCAGTCAGTGCCCTGACTAAAATACTGCAATTGTGCTTAGACAAATGCTACAAATTCCTTCAACATTTTCGGACTCACATCCGGTAGAAATGTTTTTGTTCAAACGCAAGTTTGCAAGCTACGCCATTGGTCGCCATGCTGGAATGCAACCCAAGAGCGAATCTTCTTTCAAACTAATCCTAGCCTGATCTAGCCAATTCGTTTGCGAATCCATTTCCAGTAATACCGGAATGACCCGTAACAGGTAGATTTGAAATGCTAAGTTCTTCGATTTGATTTCTACATACGATTACTAACTTCGATCTCGAATGTGCCGAAATCTGTGCGATAAGGACAGCTAGACTCTCAGAGCAAAAACAAATTCTTTTTTACGCGAATTTCCTGTTGACAGTATTTGTACAGTATTTATCAAGTAAATGGGATTCATAGATACTGTAACGTATCCCACACTAATTTACACCAGCACCAGTTCCAACAAAGAACCTTTACTATACCAAACTATACGTATAGTATAGTTCAAGTTGTGGCTCCATAGAACCAGACAACCATTCCTCGTGAATTCCATTCTCACAATTAAAACCGTTTAAATTGGAAACTACATGTGGGTGTGAAGTCACTGAGAGCAAGTAAATACTCATCCCAAGTACCTATTTGGTGCCACATATAGTTGTTTAATGTTCAAGAGTGCCTCTAGAGCAATGTTGTATATACAGGTCTGGCGAAGATGGCACTTTGGTATTCGTAAGATGAATCTTACATGAGTGGTGTAAGTGATCACAGTATAAATCGACTTGCTTTCGTCATAGCGGTCGTTCCGCTCCCATTGAATCGTGTGACCGCTATGACGTCAACCCGTTGTGCCTCTGGATTGTTTACATATTTTTAGTTGCCAACACTAGCAAACCGTGTGTTCTGCCACACCTATATATACCTCATAGCCTCTAGAGCAACAGTAGTTATTGTTATGAATGCACCAGTCATCGCCATCAGAACCATTCTCTGAAGATGGTTTAACTTCGACTGCATTGTTGTGACTCCTCCCTATTGCCACCACACAAGGTACTCGTATGCCAGTGTTGGTCTGGCAATTGTTATGTATATCCACTGAATGTACTTGGGTTTGAGTCCCCATGATTTGCCGTAAGTCCGTCTGCATTGTCATAGTTCTAAGTGAAAATGACTAAGAATCAGAACTACCGGAAAAGAACTCACTGCAGGTCCAGCAGACCGCTTTTTTCCCGAGTGGGTTAGTAAGATTCGGAGTGTGGCGGATCCAGGGGGAGGGTCCTGGGGGTCCGGACCCCTCCGAAATTTTTAAACTTGCTAAGAAATTTTAAAATAATTTCTATGTTATATTTCGTTCTAAACTGAAAATCATTCCAAATAAGATTCGACCACCAAAACTGATTTTAGTTAAATGAGGTTATTACATATGACGTACTGTACAATGAGCATTTCAAAATCGAAATTTCGGACCCCCTCCGAATTTTTTTTCTGGATCCGCCGCTCGGAGTGATCTCTACCCATAGTGACGAAAGATCAGACATGGCGTGGGTAAGTGAAAATGAATATTCCCGAATAACAACTAGTGGTTATTACCAATCATTCCATTTTTTTAATTCCCTTGCAATAGTTCTCCGTTCTAGCCGATAAAACCTTTTCGCGGGTACTGAAACTCTCATGATAGTGTTTATTAATGAGAAGGTATCACCGATGACCGAAATCCCCTCAGACTAAATGGAGGTATATTTGAATATTTCTCCGATGGCAAAAAGGCAAAGAGGGATACGCCACCGGCTACTACTAATGTCTACGCTCCCTTGTTCACTAAAAAGCGAAAGTCACATCTCATTGAGGGAACATCTATTTATTTCCAAGATTGCTAAGGACTTCAACGACCGCATTGTCTGAAGGCATACTATTCTCGAAAACGCCTAAGTGATATCCGCATCAAGTAATGTGGTGTATTAGAATCGAATGTGTACAGAAACGTTTTGTGCGGATGGCACTAAGAAATCTACCGTGGCATGATCCAGTTAATTTGCCAGTATATCCGGATAGGTTTCAACTGCCGGCAATCGATACGTTGCAACGCCGGCGAAAAATTCCGCAAGTGCTGGTAATCGCAAAACTGATTAACGGTGAGATGGATGTTTCAGAGCTTCGTTCGGAACCCTATCTGTCCATTTAGACTCCAAAGTGTGATGGATATAATTATGTTAAATAAATAAATAAATCTTCTAATGTCCCTATAAATTTTCGAGAAAGGAAAATCGTTTCCTCTCTTAAACTTCCTCGTGAAGGCCTGAGGGTGTCCCTTGATACGTGCTGCTACAAAACCGAAGTAAGTGGCTCCTAGTCTCGGAAGTCTTAGAAACTAGCAGAAATTTTCACAGGGGATTTAAAAACCCCATTACTTTCCTACGTTTCCACAATGTAATTGCATTGTGTAAAACATGGTTAAATTCCGACGTAGATCTTCCGCAATTTTAACATTATTCGCCAGAGTCGTGAAAATAGTGTGGAGGAGCGCTTTTGGGAATCAAAATGTACTATTATTTCAATCGGATTAACCTTTACCTGGTACCAGTTATTGAAGTTGTCGCCTGTCAAGTTCGAATCAGAGGCAAAGACTTATTCACATTACTTCCATATACATCGCAGAATCGGTTCTAAAAGACTTCAACTCCTATGGTATGCAACGGGGTTGTCTTCACGATAATAATCAATTTATCTTACTATATGATATTCGCGACAATTTCAATATGACCATCGCAAATACGGTGAAACTGACATGAATTTTTACTTCACCAGCACCAAGCGCATTAGATTTATCATTGAACTCGCCCTCGCTACAATTTGTGTACCCGTAGATTAAAAGAGCTACGTGTTCACTATATCCGAAACAATCGAATCAAAAAAGGAAACTCCTTCGGTGAAAGTGTACAAGGTTTTGACTGGCTTGATTCTCGCCACTGCAATTAAAGGTCAGACGAAATGAGTCCCGGCGTGAACAACTATGGACGGTCTCCTACTCCATAGTGGGCAGAGAGTGCTTAGAAGTGTACGCGGAAAGGTCCTATAAGGACTTTTTGAAAATCGGATCCCTCGAATTTTTCCGAATTTACGCGACGTTTGAAGCGCAAGTGAAAAGCTTGATGAAAGCTGAAAAACGCGGTTATTGGCACCGGTTCGTCAACGGATTAACGAGAGAAACGCAGTTTCGTCCGGTAGCTTCGTTGTAGGTTCAATTCAAATTTTGATCGTAATACACAGAACCAATAATTCCTTTTCGGCGAAAGCAGCATTCCATGTCCATCCACGTTCAAACAATAGATTCGATCAAATGATACTACTGTATGTAAACGTAATAAATGCTCTTTAAACACACAAACTCATCTGACAGCAAAGATGCTTACGCTAAGCATTGTAGTGCGCATATCACCGTAACGTTCGTCAAATGATGACAGCTATGCATAACTTCTATGCTAATTATTATGACAGTAGTGGTGATGGTGAGGCTGTGCTGCAAGCAATCTCCCCACAAAACTGTTGGTTTAATATTTATCTATCAATGACCGGGCCCACATCGCTACGGTTCCAACGAGGCTCTTCGTTCGATAGAGCATGGAAAGCACTCCTTGTATTACTTAGGGCCACATGAGACTTCCTTAGTGCTTTATCTGAAAAATTATACCAGATTACCTTAGTTTGGGTTCTTTCGCATTGCTCCATTTCAGGCAATGAGAAGGCGGATACTTAGACATTAGAAGGTGATATTTATAAAACATTGTGTAGCTTCAACGAGTTTTTAGATACTTCTTGTCGAAAATTGATAAATTTCGTGGAACAATGGAAGTTTAGAAATCGCAAAGGTATCAACAAACCTTTGATGACGGGTGATATCTCGGGCTATGTCCAATCGTCTGTGCTTGTGCTAATGGTGATCGCGACATAAAACATATTGTCTGGTCGTGCGTCTAGTGTTCTTGCACCAAATCTCCGTTAACGAATCCCCTCGGCCTCATTCCTGTCCGAGATGTGCTGGCTAACCTCGATCGCCCCTATATGTCTCTCTTATTCATATTTATCAACACGATATATCGTCGCTGTTGTGCTATCTTATGACAAGCGCCATTTTGCACATTATGAGAAAAACGATTTTTAAAGTTTGATAATGAATATCTCGAAACATATAAATGGTATAAACAATTCAAAGAAGACAATTGATGCTTCTATCTATTCTGTATTAATTTCCCAAATATTACGAGGATCAGTTGATTATGTTACGAGTTTTTACAATAAATGTAAACAAAAGTCGCACTTATACGTGTCATAGCTGTGTATTGATGACAAAATTTGTATGGCGTGCCATAATCGTGCATGGAAAATTTTCCATAGAAATAAATCATCAATAATTAACTTTTATTTATATCTTTGGCTTCAGTTGGTCTATAAAGAATCGGCGAGATGCATTTTGAAGGAAATGAGTCAGGGAATCTAGAAAAAATAGTTATTTTTGGTTACAGTGTTGCCAAATATGCTATATTTCCAGTTCAAAACTTAAAATGCATTTTTCTCACAATTCGTATATTTTTGATTTGAAAAATGATTATGCCATTGTGTTTCTCAGATAGTTTTACATATAAAAACATCTTATACATCAAGATAATTTGAGCCAATCCCCAGACACAGTCATTTGAAACAAAAAATTAGAAAATTCTCAGCACGTTTCTCGCTATATCTCAGTAACCAAGCAGAATGTCAAAATTCTGTAAACGCCACTTTGTAGAGATTTTTTAGTTAAGTAATGTGGCATATCTAACTCAGTTTACCCCAAAATGGCGTTTGTCATAAGATAGCACAACAGCGACGATATGTCCAAATTTAGTTATCTCTTCTCTTTTGATTGATGTGGTGATTTGCTACCTGGAAATCTGGCCCCAAAAGAGTTCCCAGCGGATCCAGTCGACGATCCGGTTCATGTCCTGGCAGTGGCATGTCCGTTTGCCAAAACAAAAACAACAAGTTTAATTTCTTCTGCTCCCTGTTATTGTTGTCCGCCCTCTCTTCACTTTCCCTGGCGCGATCTTTGCTACTCTGATTTTGGAAAAAATCCCTCTTGCGTATGTTTTTTGACTTCCTTTTAAATACTTGTTAGTGTTTCTCCTTGTTTCAATTGATAAACATATAATAGTTCTTATTAAAAAATTACTAATAGCATATTTAGTTTTTGAAAATACTTCCACCCTACCTCAAATCTCAAAAAAATCATAACCAATTAACTATTATAGATAGCCTTGTTTATTCAGCAAACTTGTGTTATTATACATATTGTAGTGCATTTTGCAGGTAAACTTCACACATCTAAGCAGTCGATACTTTGAACATCCTAACCACAAGGACCACTCTAATGCCATTCATCTAAAAAATCGTCATAAAACTAACAAATTTGCCAAAGACATAAGGCACGCAATGTTACTAAGGTTCTTTTGAATTTTTTTTCCAGAACTAGTCTTATTATGCAGTGTAGTCCTCTGTACTTGACTCTTAAAGTGAACAGACTCTGAGTCTTACTATAAAAATTGATTCCGTCAGGCACTAGTTACACTGTTACTATTATACATAAATGATACATTTCTATACTTATTGTAATCATTAAATACAACACGTATAGTGTAAAATATAGGTAACCCGTAAATGCATAACGATGTTTTAAAACAACATTGCGAAAAACATCTCAAAATATCACAGTAATATATTGAAAATATGAGACAATTTTCACAAAATCAAAAAAAATGATTTGCGCCTTTGAGGGTTAATATAGCTCTCATGTTTGGAAATAAAGTCAAATGTGATATCAATTGATACAAAAAATATCTATTGCACATTTTTAAAAGACTTATTATGTACAACAAGAATGTTGTCAAAATCGGAGTGTGCCAAAAAGGGAGCATGTCAAAATCGGAGCGTGCCAAAAACGGAATCTTACTGCTGAACAAAATTGCATTAATATTTTTCTTCCTTCTAGATGTAGATGTGTGAAAATGTATTACTCTTAGCAATAATATTTCAAATTTCAAACAAATTCAAGTTATTACGTCATATTTTCAAGAAATTTGAATTGTGAAGCAAAGTAATTTTTATCTTTAAAAAAAATAGATGTGTTGTACATCGAGAATTTCAGACGCATGCATTCTGTGCGCGAGACACATACGTGGTTAATCTCAGGTTTTGGTTTACTCCAAACTTTCGAGTGGGTAATTCCCCCCTCGGTTATTTTCGAGTAGGTAGTACTACCCATTAGACTGGTTCAATTTTTGACTTTTAGCTCCACCAGACTCTACTGATTCCTTTTATGGCCCTTAGTGATTGTGCAAATTTTGTTACCGATCGGTTGTGTCTACGGACCCTCCAAAAATTTCAAAGTTTATATGGAAGTTTGTATGGAAAATCGGTTAACATAGAAAATAAATTCATAAAAAATCACCTTATCAATCAATTAATCAGAACACTATATATTTCTGAAGGTAATCCTCTACTGAACACATTCGTGGAACAATAAAAGTGCATGCAACAAGCAGCATGACTTCAAAACAAGTGGATTTTATTATTAATCATAGCAACCCTGTTTGAATAGCTGTATCTGCCATACGCGAGCGGTGGGTAGCAAGTCTAGTTTACACTTGTATAAGGAATCAGTAGAGCGTGGTGGAGCTAAAAGTCACAAATTGAACCAGTCTACTACCCATACTACATACGTGTTTCGCCGGCCCTGGAACTCAGGGTCTGTCGTCGGTGATGGCTCCGAAGGTAGACAAAACCGGGGGCAGAAAAATCGGGTGTTGATAGCTATTGTCACCTCAAATTTCAATGTGGAAGTGAGTTTTTCAGTAAAATTGGGGTAGCTATGTATGTTACCATTAAAGAAATGGAATTTTTCATCGCATTATTTTTTTTTAGAAGCAGTAATAATTAAGCAATTTATTGTAACATGACGTTTTACTGTAGATCTACTGGAAGTACTCTGCACCAAACATTGTGAATAAAATAACAAGACAATAATATTTGTTGTTCACTATCATTGTTCACTATTGTTGTTATTTGGTGGATAAATTTTATAATTAACATCTATTCAGATAATACAAATGTATTGAAAAAAACCTGTTTTAATCCACCTAGTGGTGCAATTGTGCCTTTCTCATTTATCCAAACTATTCATTCCATAGTTGTTGTTTTCTTTTTTATTAACGACTTCGAATGAGTTAATTTTTTTCCTTATTTATATTGTAACGATATTTAATTTGCAAGGGACTGGAAGGTGTGAAATATTTTTCAATATTAAGAGCCATAGTACTCAAGGAAGAGCGAGCAGTTGAAGGAAGAAAGTTTATAAAAGCGTGGAATAGGGTCATATGAGCAAGCTTAGAGTTTCCCGGTTCTGACAGCATAAGTCATTAAGTGCCTTTACGCTTATCTGGGCATGCCGCAGACTCAAGTGATTCGCATTTAATACCAACATATCCTTACCCCTGCGTTGCAGAAGACAAAAGGTTAAATCGCCGGAAAACTCTATGCTTGCTCATATGACCTTATTCCACGCTTTTCTTAACTTTCTTCTTTCAACTCCTTGAGTACTATAGCTCTTAATATTGAAAAATATTTCACACCTTCCAGTCTCTTGCTAATTAGCTGGAATTGTTCAATATAATTGTGAAAATGTCTGTCACATTCTCATAATACGTAGCACGTATCCCACTACTACCTCGAAAGTTGACGCCGAATCACTTTAAACAAAATAGTATAATATTTAATTGACTTTATCAGCCGGAGTTCAATGTTATATTCATGTGATCAGATTTTGAAATGTAGAGGAATGGGTTTGGAAGTAGAGGGGGTGGGAAAATAGAGGATGCCTCAGAATCCCTTCATCTTATTGCGGTATACGGGGTGGATGAAGGGAATGCAGGTGTGAGGGTGGTCCAGGGGGAAGGGTGATGAAGAGGAAAGGTGTAAGGGTAAAAGGGAGGGGACGTTGCTACATCCAACTGCATATTATATCTTCCATTTGAGACTTGGTTTGACAAAATCGATTCAGTCATCACTTAAGAATCGATGTGACTTTAATTGTGGAATACGCCCGGAATCCGGAGCTTGAGAAATTATCGATAATGGACAATATATTTAAAGAATATTTGACCGGCATATAGACCTGAGAGTCGATGTAAATTGGTGACCATTTCAATATATTTTCAGCCTATGAGGTATTACGATTGGTTTATATGGGAAATTCCACGGTGACCTTACTAACCAACCTGTAACTCCGGAACCAAGAGTCAGACCAAGAGAAATTCAGCAGCAGTCAAGGGTAATACTGTATCTTTCATATGAAATCAAGTTTGTAAAAATCGGTAGAGAATTCGCTAGGAAATAGGCGTGATATTAGCTTAGGAACTTGGTGAGTTCGCCGGCATAGGTGGCCAATGAGGTCAAATCTACTTTGATTGGTCATAAGTCATATCTATTACAACATTTAGACATCATGGTGTAACCAGTTTATATGGGAATTTACGGTCTGATCACACTATTCAACCCGTAACTCCAGAACCAGACGTCGGATCAACTAAAAATTCAATAGCAGCTTATAGGAGCGTTATACCTTTCATTTGACTAAGTTTGTGTAAATCGGTTCAGCCATCTCTGAAAAAATTGTGTGAGTTTAAATGACACACACATACACACACGCACATACACATACATACATACACACAGACATTTTCCGTTGCTCCGTGGACCCCTTCGAAATCACCTTGGGTCATCGCAGACCCCTTCGAAATTATACTGGGTGGTCGCGGACCCCTTCAAAATTAGCCTGGGCGGTTGCGGACCCCCACGGCATAACATCGATTCATATGCTGTCAATATATTATTTTCAGTCTGGTACGACCAAAAATTTGAAGTTTCAATATCCGTCCGGAAAATATTTTCCTCTTCGCGGACCCCCAGCAACGACTTAATAACCCCCTAGGGGTCCGCGGACCCCAGGTTGAGAATCGCTGGTATATGACAATCGGCCCTCCGGGCATCGGGTGTTGCAGTGATTGCATAGCGTTTCTTTATATGAGAAAGGCAAACATTTTTAAACATAGGAACTGTTATGTTTACCCATTGTCTGGAATTTGCTCGAGTCAATTTGTTACTCAAAAAACTAACAGAACTTTCTCCTTCGTTGCTTCATTTGAAGTTGCTTTTGAATTCAGTGGACGAAACTGAAATGAAACAGGCTGCAATCCTGTTTGCTTTGTTATTAAAATAAGAATTAATCAACCTAATGGTTAATGAAACGTCCTATCAAAATTTACACCCTACCACAACTGTCGCCTAGATTTTCCATTAAGGAGTCAAATTTTCACATCTGAATGTCAGTCCCCTTATTTTTACATATCAGCATACAGATTGCAGTGCATGCATGTAACCGGCAGCAATATTTTTCGTCTGGTGCACTGACTAGTGGAAGACGAACAAACAAACGTTTCGCAAGGGGTATGCAGATGTGTTGAGTTGTGTTGCTCGTGTATTTATCTCTAGCTTTGTCTTACTCATATTTACCCTGAAAAAAAACGGTTAATGGGTTTTTCTCAAGTAGCGAATAACAAAGCGAAACCTCTAGAAGTGTTTCGCTAAAAACCCAAGTTCTTGTTAATATCATAAACCATCGTCCCACTTTTTGCTCTCCTGCAGGCATGGCAGACCAGAATCGATTAAGGCATCGTAGCGCCTATCTGGAACCGGATTTTAAGAAAATCGGTTACCTAGAATGCTATGTATAATTATTGTCCTAAGAAATCAATTAGTTGAATTGCGGTTCAATACCGAAATTCTACAGGATTAAAGATTTTCATACACGTCATACATTCCGGCAAAAATCCGATAGATTAAACCCAAATTTTAGAATTATTTCCATGTATAAAGCACTATTATTAAACAAATCGCATAGAAAAACGAACTAAAATTTGCCAACGCCTCCAGACGGGCGGCGTCATAAATTACACCGGTAATCACTACCCGCTATTGCAGTGGGGCAGTACATTACAATATTTCCCCCTCTTTGAAAAACGGGCATATTTAAGATCAGGGGTTCATTCTTAAAAGGTAAGATTCCTATGCCAACTCAATGTGCGTCGCATGCGGCTGTCGAACAACAAGTTCGTGATATTCAATCCACCAGCCATCACATAGGATGATGAGCCTATTTGCGCCATGTTTCTATTATCACCCTACCCATTTAAAGCTGTTGGTTAGAGCAGTGTTTGCCATCTTTGTTCAACGCATTGAGTCAAATGGTAGCGGAACAATAGGGGCACTCGATTCGAGTTTTCATTGTGCTCAAACACGAGAATTTTACTGTTTTCAACGCATTTGTATTATTATATTGGTTCTTAACAACGAAGCAAAGCGGTTGATATCAATTTTTACGCATTCCATTGATTGTAAAGCAAGAAATTACCGAATTAGTGAGACACCTTGCTTAGTATGGTGAAAATAGGCTCATCACCCTAGGTATTTGCAGTTTCTGCAAGCAACGATTATGACGATGCTATATAAACTGCAGCGTTGGGCGGGAGAGGACTGAAACTGTGCGGTTTATTAATTAGGAGTCTGTAAGCTTATGAGCATTATGTTTTCTGCCAATCGCTCGATTTCCGTTTTTTGCGGTTGCGAGTGTCAATGTGGGGTATGGTAGAAACACTTATGCCCCAGTGGTTTGCTCACTGAATTTTACTGTGCAAGTAGCATAATTATAGCGTTGAACTGCAGGATGCGTGATTCGATACAGTTAACTTCATCTTGGCTATATGTATAAACATATACCTAACAATAGTAGCGATTGACGCAGCCGCTTCGAAGCACTAATAAGATGAGCACGATAAAACGAATTCCTATCACTATGATCTAGTTAACACAACTACATTTCAACTGGAACTTGACTTCAATCAGTGCAATATTTCTCTTGATAGATAAGTTTTGTAATTGGCCATTCGTCGAATACACTGCTATAGTAGACATTTCCATCCATTACAACCTTGAACACTTTATTGAGTATGATTACGTTAGAGTAAAGATACTCGTTTATATGCAAGATAATGTAATAGAAATGGGGCTGCACAACGACTAATGATTATGTTTTCTTTCCTATAACATGACATTTCCTACGATCAGATAACGTAGTGTATTTATTAATATTACAGTGGTGTTTAACTGGGAGGGGGGGGGGGGGGCTGGGGACAACCTAAACAACATCGAGCAACGGTTTCGGGAGAGCAATCACCGCCAGGGAACTCTCCGCAGGAATAAGTTAGATCCACCGCCGAGGACTAGTCGAGTAGACTGCAACAGAGCACCGAGTATGACTCGTCGATACGCCAGCGGATCGGATGTCACGCTCCATCCGGAACCGCCAGGGCCGGTTGTTCCGATAGAAATATAGCGAAAAATAGAGAAGAATCGGTATTGGGAGAACTTTTTTCGCCAGGAAACTCTCCGTCAGCGTAAGCGAGATTCACCGCTGGGGACTAGACTGAGTAGACCGCGACGAGACACCACCAGTCATGGGTCATCGGGGCACTAGTGAACCGGACTCCTTTTTTTTACAATGGAGAAGACTTTTACGTCCTAACCCAGTACACGTGCTATTGGTAGGTGTCCAAGCTACCACACGGGGTGTACTGGGGGCGTGTCGGGCTCGAATGGTGACGCTGCCATGAATACTGACTAAACTCCATTGGGCTCCGCCATCATTCCCCCCAGGGACTACCTCTCGGTATTACTTCTGGGGGATGGCTGTACTTGATGTACTCATTCACTCTTGCTCACGCGTTCATACGTCCTGTATGAGGCTTACTTGGGTGCTCTCTCTATCGCACCTTGATTCACTCTTTAACACTCCACATGAGGCTGACTTTTGTGCTTACCTTTTTCGTTCCTTGCTAGGCTGACTTGTGTGCTCATCTTACTCATTCCTTGCTAGGCTTACTTTTGTGCTCGCCTCACCCATACCATGTGAGGCTGACTTGGGTGCTCACCCTATCACCTGGTTCACTCTCGATCGTGCCACTCTATTGTACCTCTATCACTCCCCCTGGCATCCCATGTGGGACATTTTTCTTAGGCCCCACTTCTGATATACCATGCGAGGCTGACTTGTGTGCTCACCTTTTTCATTCCTTGCTAGGCTTACTTTTGTGCTAGCCTCTACCATACTATGTGAGGCTGACTTTTGTGCTCACCCTTAACATGTCGTGTGAGACTGACTTGGATGCTCACCCTTTCACTCCTCTGCCACGCCACGAGGCATCGATAGCTAAGTCCCAACATACTACGCTACGGCCCTCCCATCTTGGCATGAGGCAGTCCACTTATACGCCTATACACTGGCTCTTCTGCCTTGCTTCGGGGTGGCTGGGTTTACCCCTTACGCGGTTACCAGTCGCTGCGCCAAACCTGCCTCAGCACGAACAGACCATTCACTCCCTTTTTTGCGCTCGGCCTTTTTCGCTCTAACTAACCAATCACTAGTTAGCCGTGCCCGTCGTCTGTGGCTCGGTTCGCCAAATTACCTGTAGCCTACAGGCAATCTGGGTGGTAGCAGCCGAGACTGCGTTCCACTTCTCCACCGATTGACACATCCGCTGAATAAGGGTATCAGGGGTTGTGTCCCACCCACATACGTCAAGCATTGCTCTTCTTTCGACGTCGAACCGAGGACATACGAACAGTATGTGTTCGGCAGTTTCGTCTACACCTGGGCAGTCCGGGCAGGCTGGGACCTCAGCGTGCCCGAACCTGTGGAGGTACTGTCGGAAACAGCCATGGCCTGACAGGAATTGTGTCAGGTGGAAGTGAACTTCCCCATGGGGTCGGCTCACCCAGCTCGATATGTTAGGTATCAGCCGGTGGGTCCACCACCATTCGAGGAGTTATCCCACTCACGCTGCCATCTGGCGACCGAGGTCACCCTGGTGCGCTCGCGGGCTCCTCTTTCCACGTAGCAACACTCCTCATCTTCCCGAATGACCAGCCCGACTGGCATCACGCTCGCTATCACGCAGAATGCATCGTGTGATACCGTGCAGTAGGCAGATATCACTCTGAGGCACATCACGCGGTAGGTGCTCTCCAGTTTCTGTAGGAAACTGGTTACCCTCAGTGCTCTTGACCATGACGGGCCGCCGTACCTGAAGATAGATACGGCAACGCCTGCCAGTAACCTACGTCTACTGGCGCACACCTTTGAGCTGTTGGACATCATCCTCGATAGAGCCGCAACAGCAATCGACGCTCTCTTGCATGTATAGTCGACGTGGCTGCCGAAGGTCAGCTTGTCATCTATAATGACTCCGAGAGACTTCAGACTCCGCTGTGAAGTGATCGCGAATTCTCCCACATGGATAACTGCATGTTGTGCCGACTTGCGGTTGTTGACGATAACTAGCTCCGTCTTATGATGAGCGAACTCCAGGCCTCTCGCGCTCATCCATTCCTCCACCGTGTTGATCGCGTGTTCTGCGGTAAATTCTACCTCAGGGATTGACTCCCCGTAGACCTCCAAGGTTACGTCGTCGGCAAAGCCAACGATCTTGACCCCAGGAGGGAACTTCAGTCTCAGAACCCCGTCATACATGAGGTTCCATAGCACCGGGCCTAGGATCGAGCCCTGCGGGACTCCGGCGGTAATCGGAACCCTTTTCTGACCGGCATCGGTCTCGTATAGCAGTACGCGGATCTGGAAGTAACTTTCCAGGATCCGGTGTAGACCCACCGGTAGGCTAAGCCGGTGTAACGAGAGTACCATGGCATCCCAGCTTGCGATGTTGAATGCGTTCTTCACGTCAAGTGTCACTAACGCGCAGTATCGAATGCCTCGTCTTTTTCGTTGGATCGCTATCTCGGCAGTCTTTATCACTGAGTTGAGAGCGTCCACTGTGGACTTACCCTTCCGAAAGCCAACTTGGTTACTTGACAGGCCGTCCGTACCTTCTGCGTACGGGGTTAGCCTGTTGAGGATAATCCTCTCAAGCAGTTTGCCAGTCGTGTCGATCAGACAGATTGGTCTGTACGCCGATGGGTCGCCTGGCGGCTTCCCGGAATCGCCGAACTGACCTCGGCACCTAGCTGATTGGCTCGGTTTCGGGAGAACTTCTCTCTTACTACGCCACTCGGAGGAATATGGCATAGTGCCTGCTAATCCAATACAAGCTTCGACTTCGCTGTGTCTTACCGGCTTAACAGAACTTCTATTATAACGCGACATCACGTTTGACCAGAAATCGACTTTTTTCTTGTCACCAATGTACACATACAAAGCAGAATATATTAAATTGCATTACTTTCGGCTAATTCTTATTATCACAACATTATGATGTATCGAAATAAATTAAAATTGATCTGCACTCTTCCTTGTTTTATGTCTTTTTACCAACGCCACATTTGAATTTTTAAATGTTAAATTTGTGCCTGTTTTTCCATTATAAACGTGAAATTTTACCAGTATAAGTTACTATTGGGATTTTCGGTTGATTGACACCGGTGTAGTGGAGTACATTTTTGCCCTTTCTAGCAGCAGTGCAGAAAGCTGGGTATGTTCCATTGACACGTCTGCTAGAAAGTGCAAAACCAGTGCACCCCACTACATCGGTGCACATCAATCAAAAATCCCATATATTGATAGAATATGATCTCAAATCACAACTTGTACGAGTAGAGCCATAAGGTTGAAATAATGTACCAAATATGAATATAATTGCAAGTAAACAATACATCAAAATATATTTCGATTGCAGTCGGCCTAAAACGCCTCTCGGCAGTTGGGAGAGCAACATAAACCCATCGAAATGTAACTATACGGCACTATACCCTCGAGCATGGTCCGAGTACGATCTTAGCGAGCACGGCATAAAGCTGACCCAACGACAAATCTCACCGATAATACCCCATGACTACAAGGAAAGCTCTCTACCGGCTGCCGTTTTCGTTTGGACTGTTGAAAATATCTGTGGAAAAGATCGGCAGGTTACGATCACATTTACATTCAAAAATGGTACCGGCAATCGGAAGCAGGATGCCGAGGGTAACTGCGAGACGACTCCTTTCGTCCACGGGTCAGCCAAGGGTATCAGTATTAAGCAGTCCATCGCGGATATGCAATGTACCTATTGTGTCAGTTGCAAGACCTCATCGGAAATAAACATGACCAGATGCGAAAAGTTCGATCCGACAGGGAACGGTGAAAAACTGTGGAACGATCTGAAAGAGAATGGGCACCTTACGGACAAATCGGTGGATGACACCTTAAAAGGTGAATAATGTCTTTTGGCCATCATATTCATGGATCTAACCAACTATTCAATTATTCTTAGGTAAAGATGTAGCCGTTGCAGTAAGCGCGCAGATTTTAGTACAATCAGAGAGCAGCTCCGAGCTGAATTTTTCCCTAGTCTGGGATATGCCAAAGATTCATTTTACCAAAAAGTTGAAAGAGCACTACAAATATTATACCAAATATTTTGGAAGGGAAGGTGATGCCGGTCCTTCAATGTCGGACTATGCCTTGCAAAACTTTACAAAATGGGAGAAGCTTATCAACGAATGGCAGAGGCCTATTCTAGACGATAGGTATAGATTTGACCGTATAATGCTAGAATATTTACGACAATAATATTTTTCAGTGATTTACCGGATTGGTATAAGAGTGCCATATTTAACGAACTGTACTTTATCGCTGACGGGGGTAGTGTTTGGCTGACCATAGATGATTCCAACATACCGTATGATGATCCCAGGTTAGACATGGCGGCCAATTTTGCAAAAATCCTGTGAAACCTTATTTTTATTCATTTATGCCTACTAGATTGGCCTATGGACGATTTGCCTATTTGGAAGGCCACGAGTACCGCATGTACAACACGTACGATGTCCATTTCTATGCATCGCATGCACTGGCTAGTCTGTGGCCCAATCTCCAAGTAAGATATATTTGATGTATATAACATAATTGAGTAAACTGGTTCTTGTCTAAGTTTTGGTGATCAATTTCAGGTTAGCCTTCAATATGATTACAAAGATACGATATACCGGGAGATAACGGAAGGACGGAAAAACTTGTACGATGGAAAGATTTTGCCGAGAAAGATCAAAAATTCGGTACCGCATGATTTGGGTGATCCAGGTAATACCGTGTTCATGAATATATGTCACATATTGCATTTATCACTCATATGAATAAAGGTGTTGGGAGAAGTCGCCCCTTCGTCAATAGAAACTCACGCTTTTCTATGAAAAATGATCACTCACGCAAATAAATAAAATTCACAATTGCTCAGGGTAAATAAATCCACCGGAAAATGAACTAATCAATTTACCACGGGATCTTGTGGTGGCGCAGCCTTGCTAGTGTTCATTCTAAACATGCCAAAATAAGTTTATTCTACTTTATATTCGGTTTTCTTACTAATGAAGTATTTTCGTGAAGTGATCTGGTGAGCGAAAAGAACATTTTTGAAGGTGATCATCACCTTATCTTGAAACCAATCATGACACCTATTCAAAGTCTCCTAAATGTATTCAAAATAATTACAAATTTTATTTCATGGACAGATAGATAAATAGTAATCATCATCTTATCTCGTTTGCAGATGAAGAACCATTCGAATGGATCAATGCTTACCCAATCCATGACGTATCAGAGTGGAAGGATCTCAACACCAAGTTCATTCTGCAAGTGTACCGCGATTACCATACGCTCAATCAGTACGCGCAGCTCAACGCGGAAAATGCGAGCAAATTCAGCTCGATTGAGTTCATAGACAAGGAAAGTATGTATGAAATGTATGTTCAAGACAATCGGAATAAAGTTTTACCGGAAGAAAAAGCTCAAAACCGCAAATCGGCCTCGATGTACATAAACGAGACAAACGGGAAAGTCTACTTGATGGATGCGATGACTTACCTTAAGAGTATGTACCCTGCCTGTAAGTTGGTGCTGGAGAAAACCCTTGAATGGGACAAAGACAACGATGGATTGATTGAGAATAGCAAAACTCCGGACCAGACCTACGACACATGGGTTATGGATGGACCAAGCGCTTACTGTGGTGGACTTTGGCTTGCTAGTTTGCACTGCATGTCCGTGATGGCCAATCTTCTCGATCAGTCAGACGATTGTATCAAGTTTCGAGAGATTTTGGAGAAAGGAAAGGTGTCGTTCGAGGAGAAACTGTGGAACGGATCCTACTATAAATTCGACGGTCAGAGTGCTTCGAAAAATTCGATCATGTCGGATCAGTTGTGCGGCCACTGGTACTTGCGATGCTGTGGCTTCAATTACGATATTGTACCAAAGGAGAACGTGCGGATCGCCCTGAAAACTATTTACGATAACAATGTGATGCGTTTCTGCGGCGGAACAATGGGAGCCGTGAATGGATACATTCCCAGTAGTCAACCTAATAAAGATGGTCGAGCGGACATATCGACAGTTCAAGGAGAGGAAGTGTGGACCGGGGTCACTTATGCACTGGCATCGACAATGATCCACGAAGGAATGTTCACCGAAGCATTTCAAACGGCTGGCGGACTGTACCAAACTATTTCCGAAAAGATTGGTATGAATTTTGAGACACCGGAAGCACTGTACGCCGAGCGACATTATCGTGCTATTGGGTACATGCGTCCACTTAGTATTTGGTCAATGCAAACTGCCTGGGAGCAGAAGAAGCAAAATAGAGATTAAGGCTATTGTTCTGTTGATGTTTTTACTGTGCAATAGTAACGTGAGCAAACAGTTGGATCAGCGTTTTTCTTTCTGATTAGGAAAGTATTATTGTAGTAGTATTATGTATAGTTACTTTTGAATTAATTGACTCACTTGTAAAACTTACGATATTTATTAATCAAGTCAAATAATTCCAGCAAATATAAATGATTTTTTTAAACATATCACTACATTATAAAGCAATTGCAATGTTGGATAATGTGTGCCGCTTTAAAACGAATTCAAAAAGTGTATTACTAAAAGAATTAGTTCACATGGGAACAAGTTATAGTTTTTGAATCAACCATTGGTGCTACCTAGAAAAGGAGTTATTTTTTGTTTCACACTTATCCAGCTTTAGCACGCCATAATGGTGATTAATTAGATCATATTCGTTATATTTACGCAGTCGTTTTGATAATAGTTATTAACAATTTAACATCAAATTAAAATCAAATCCCATTAGAAATGATGAACATTCATTAAGCAAACGCCCAATGCATTAAACCAATGCAGGATGACATTCTATTACTGGGTGACTGGAGTAAACGATTATTGTTGAAATAATAGTATGATTACAGTATGAAGAGGACGATATTGGCCACCATTATGGCATGTAAAAAGCTGAATACTAAACGAAGTAATAAACGAACAGAATTGAAGGAATGCAATCGTACCCTGTACCATAAAGAAAATTTATGCCAGAGACCACAAAGTTTTTGATTTTCAAACAAATTTTCTGTGACGTTTAAAACGCTATCTGGGGCCCCATTCTCACAGTCACGTCACTTAGTGACTAGAAGGAAATTTTCTTTGTCACTAAGTGTCATGACTGTGAGAATAGGCCCCCTGGTGACGAATGGGTGTGCAAATGCGCCCACAATAAAGCAAGCAACAATCTCTGCGCATTTCACCCAACCATCCTATTACTTAGTACCATCCTGGTACTGGAACAAACCTAGTGTTGATAAAATAATATCATGGTGAAATATTTCAAATGACTAAACAAGACACTTTATTTAGTTTATTATACTTTTTTGTAACAATGTACAATAAATTACATGGAAGAGTATTATAACGTGTAGTAAGCCACGAAACAGAAAATTTTCAATCCACTCCACATTGATTTATTGTGTAACTTGGTTAAAGTCATTCAAAGCTACAGCAAAAACTGTGGATGCCAGGAACAAAGAAGTAGGTATCATTTTATGCAAAAAGTTACCAAAAGTGAAGCAAAGCGAAATTGATTCTGGCAGAGTTTCAGTCTGCAGTTTGCGCGATTTGTGCGAGAATTCTGGCAAGGAATTCGCTCAAATGCAACAACCGTTTCTGACAGAAGCGGTTACCGATGCGGCTCACTTTTAGCAAGAATCCAGCCAGGAATGTACGGCCAGGATTTCTGTACGCTACCTGCCACATCTTTATCGGATGTTTTATTCGATTCGTGCTAAATTCTACCAGGTAGGAAATGCCACGATCTTTGCACGGTTTATTTCCGTGTTATACTAGGGGTTTGCTCGGTTCATGTCAAAACTTGCCAGAAAACGCGAGCGAAACTGAGTTCGCCGTAGTTCAACTAATCCGACAGAATGCGCGCAGAAATCTGACAAGGCAGCCAAACCAAAAATCTAGCAGAACGATCTCTGCCAGAAAATTTAGTGACTGCCCTCTAAGAACGGTTGGTTTCAAAATCGTCCAATGAAGGACGTTCGTTGGACCAATTAGGACAACGTCCAAATAACCGTTCAACAAACGTCCATCGTTGGACCCGTGTTGAACGATTTTGAAACGATTTTTTGGACGTCTCAGTGGGTGGGTTGCAGCCCACTATTTTTCCCGTCGGAAACAATTTGTGTTGAATATTGTTCTCGGATGGATTTCTGTGTGGTGAGTTTTAAAATCCCGTGATGTTTCCCGCGGTTGGGTTTACACTTCAGGAAAACTGTCATTTTTGTGTCGACTTATTTCCCGTCACGGAATTTGAAATCTCGAGCTCAATTTAAAATACGCAAAGACCCAAATACCGTGACACGTTTTCCGAACTGTAAACTAGCCTTAAAGGCAGAACTTAAAAAAAAATTCGTATTTAAACTATGAATACGCCTTAATTCGTCAAGCATAGTATGCGCTGTAGAAAAAAAAATTGCAACTAAATTACCATAAATTTGTCAAGTACTTTTTTTTAAATATTGGCTGTACTGTACGTACTTTATAGCACCTAATGGTACTTAAAGTACCTAATTAATGAAGACTTTTGCACGTAAGGCCCGTGTCCAGCCTTTAACGTACCATAATGACGGTCATTTTCATCTCATTTATAATTTTCAACCAGTCCCTATTCTGACAATAGTCGTTTATGCCAATATGACAGCTACCTCCAGTTAGGAATGTTTAGCGTTCTAACGTTCAGCGCATTGAACATACCGGGCATTTGGTGTAATCAACTATTTGCCTTAGCATATTACGAACAGGGCAATGTTGGTCGCCATTATGGCACGTAAAAAGCTGGATAGCAATTGCTGACCAATCGTAGCGCCAGCTAATGGCAAGTTGCTTCTTGCTGACGGCATTTCAAAACGACAGTTTTAATTTTTACACGCAAATAAAACTTTACATGGTTGTCAGTTCTCAGTATCGTTAGTATTAGTTAGAAAAAGTCTAGAAAGAGACTTGTGAAGAGAGAAAAAGCATTTTTGGCAACGTATGTCCTACAGACACTTTATACACAGACTTGCGGAGACAAAAACAGTAAAACTAACAACCAGCGGTGCCAGATTTACAGACACGTCTGTATTTTACAGACTACTGACTACAGTCGTGATTCACTGGTTGGGCCACAGCCTTGTCCAACTAACGAATTTTATTCGCTAATTGGACCGACTAACAAATGACAAAAACTCTCCAAAAGAGATGTTAGCAGTGTAAATGCATCTGTTCATATCTCTAAATATTGTCAGATTGATTGTCAAAGTAAATTTGACACGAGATTTTGACGTTCAGATGCTTTTTAGTTAGACAATAGTCCAACTAGCGGAGGTCCAGCTAAAAAGCGGTCCAGTTGAAAAGTGTCCAACCAGCAAATCACGACTGTATTACTTACAGACATGCCGCCGCATCCGGACATCTAAATACTTTTAAAACAGTAACTGTCAACTGTCGCAACTGTCAAAAAAGTGAGCGTATACATTTTCATGCATTGTTCTATATGACAAACTATTCTTAAATCTACTTGTGTAGGGTACAGTTAAAAATCTGATCATACTACAGTCGTGATTCGCTGGTTGGACACTTTTTAACTGGACCGCTTTTTAATTGGACCTCCGCTAGTTGGACCATTGTCCAACTACAAAGCATCTGAACGTCAAAATCTCATGTCAAATTTACATTGACAATCAATCTGACAATATTTAGAGATGTGAATCTTCTTTGGAGAATTTTTGACATTTATCAGTCGATTCAACTAGCGAATCAAATTCGTTAGTTGGACAAGGCTGTGGCCCAACCTGCGAATCACGACTGTATTACCGGTTATTTTTAAAACATAGTCTTGTAATTAAGTTGATTCTTCCCTGGAGCGCACATCATCGGTAATGTAGTACTTATGCTGAATACTTTGTTTTTACCGCATTTCAAAATGAATTAGCATATGTATAAATAATTTAAGATTTGGGCATGTTCAGGAGCGTTTTATTTTGTATAGGAGTTTCAAAGTAGAACTGAAACTGAAACCTTCACATCCCCAGCAGAGCGTTTTGTTTTATAATTTCGAACAGTTTTGTTTTAAAATTTAAAACTGATTTTACTGATTTTAAAACACGTTTGGAACTGCTTTTTAAATATTCTGGGTGCAGTTGAAAATCGAAATAGTCAACTTGCGCCTTTCGGTTTTTCTCCTATTTTCACCGTACGCAAGTAAAGCGCAACTGGTGTAGATGATGCGCAACATGATTCTCTAACATGTACACAAGATGCGCATTAGTTGCCCACTTTGCAAATAAGGAAAAGGCGAAAGGCACAACTTCAATATTTCGAATTTCAACTACATGAAAAGTATTCAGCACAGACAGACCAGACTTGGGGAAAATAAATTTGAATACAGCAATGCTCAAGGCATGGCGAGACATGAATTTTAAACTGAATAGAACATCCGCTAAAACTGCTGCTGGGGACAGCAAGTTCTAGTTTTAAAATTTTCAGTTTTATATTAAAGAACTGTCAAAATTTTGAATCTAGATCTGAAACTCTCCTGAACATGCCCCTATATTACCAAAAATTATAAGAATATCTCAAATCCATACTAGCTCGTTAACGTGAAATATACAAATAAATGAAGGCACAATAACTCGAAACTAACTGTTTGCAGCTAGAGAATAAAGAAAGCATTAATAGAAAATCTTAATAATTTGCTAGTCAAAAGATGCAAAATCAAAAGATTTTAATAATAAAATTACATTCAGAATATAGGTAGTTTCGAAAGCATGAATTTATTGCACTTCTTTGAGTGAGGGTAAAACTCTACTACACATAACGACATACTTGAAAGGTTTCGTGAAAAATCAACAACAAAAATAGTAACAAAGACCTGAGCTTTAAATAAAGCACGCTGTGAATTACAACTTAGCTAAAAGCATTGCTTTCTGAATCCAGCAGCGGATATTGTTCTAGCCCTATATTCTCATTAATCATGTGCGAAACTCGACGCAATAAAAAGAAACTGAACGTGGTGTTATTGTATGACTGTGCTCACTTCACAAAGATTGCTATTTAATAAATGCTATATGTTGTACTGTAGATTCTAGACATTGCGGTTTTCGAAAATTATTCTGAAATGCAAATGAAGGCAGACAATCACAAAATGACTCAGAATGACATTCCGAAATTTCCAAAATAGAGGCTTAATATGTACCCAAGCATTAAATCTAAAATCGTAGTGTTCTTTGCTTTGAAGGGTGCGTCAGAAAACCAGGAATAAGTGTGGGTCATAAAGCCCGTCATAACGTCCGGGACATTATGACTCACAAGCGAATAACGATTGTAGTTGTATTTCGACTATACGACATGTAGTCTTCTTTAGTGTTCTCATCGGACTATAGAAAATTCCTATCACTGCAACTTTTTACACCGAAGACAAGTCGGAGGTGGTCGGTATGTACCTAGAAACTGACCATTGTCTGCTTTGAGGTATTAATTTGAAAAGACATGAATATCCGTTAACTTGAGCACGATTGTGATCAATAATGAACGAGCATTAATTTTTGGAACCCACTAGAACTTGCAGTTTTTGATAGACTAAATATTGGGCTACGAATGTTATATTCGGGAGCAATCCAAAATGCACATCATTTTATTCCCCAGTTTTAGGTGTGAAACTCTGGATGGCCTTAGCCAGAATTCCGGTTTTAATGGCTATCGGATTTGTATACAATTGTAATATATTACAATCGGTTGAGCCACTGGAGCAAAAGTTCTGACAAAACCTTCTGGACTTCCTGCTGATTTTTCAGCTTGATTTACTCGGATTGCGTGTAATCGATGCAATCACAGAGAACAGACATACAAGCTAGAACATTTTTTTTGTAAAACCTGCGTAAACATTCGAATGAAAATACGTTACAACTCACCGTTGTACACAATTTCGCATACGTGAGTAACCATCGTATCTAAGCTTGCACGCAAGGTCCGTATACCGATTGCAGGAAGTCTGCTAACCGATCGTAGAGCCAACCAGCGGCAAGTATCTAGCAAATGAGTATTTGGGACCGTGAATAAAAGGCGGAGCTAGTGTTCTGGGAAAATCTGTTAGTCTGTGGTATTATCACCTGTAAAAACCCAAACGCCATTAAAAAATAATTGAAAAACATATCGCTATATTGAGTAAATGGCCAATATTAGTGTGGTGTGCGATAATACATTGGCCGTTTACTTGAGAAACATTTTTGTTTTGTTTTAGTTTTTTGGCCATTTACTTTTTTCGTTGCTATATTATAGAACAGAAGAAAGCGTTTTTCTTAGTATTCTCTTTTTAAAAATCTCAAATCATCGAAGAAATATGCAAAATATAAAAACGACATTAAATTCAACTTCCCAGCTAATTAAATAACGCTTAAAACACATTGAGAATGTCCATAGCTCTTTTTGAGACGTAAAAAAAATTAAGTTTAGTGAAAGGCCAATAAATAATTTGACGTTTCAGCAAATGGCCAAAAGTAAACAGCCAAAAAATCACACGATTGAAGTACAAGGCCAATAAATTTTTTGATCGAAATCTATCGATTTTAATATCCAGTAAGCTTGTCACATACATAAAAAACCGTACAAGGTGTGAATTGCTTCAATATCTTGATTGAAAATCAAATTGGGACAAATCAGTAGAACTAGAACTTTTCTCAATCCTATTCGCCTAATTTAATAATACTTTAATCAAATGTGCGTGAAATTATGCTATGAACATTTTAAATGTATTCAGAATGCGTTCTAAAACATAAAAACATACATAATAGCCAACAGCCAAAAAACATTTGAAGTTTAGTGAACGGCCAATGTGCTATACAGTGAAAGTAAAGGGCCATTAATCTTTTTTGAGCAAAAATCCGCTCAAATCAAGTAAAATCTCCAAAAAATTATTTCAAAATATAGATTAAACCACAACGAATGTGTGAATTTTTTTGACAAAATTCGCCTTCGTTTTCAAATAGCAGTTTGAAATATATTACTAAAAATTTCAATCCCATTTTTCTCGATTCAGTCATTTTGTTTATTGGCCCTTTTCAAAAAAGGCGTGAATGTAATCTCTTACAAGATGCAGCGATGCCAGATTGGCAGAAACGCCTGTACGCCTACGAAAAACAACCCAAAAATTGCTCATTTTTGGGGTAGCGTTCGTTGAATAACGTAAATTTAGGTAAACCGCGTTGAAGATAGTTTCAATTCAACCATTCAATTGATGATAACATGAAATTTTATTATAAAACTACTGCGAGAACTCTGCGTCGAACAATGTTGAAACAGTAATAACTATAATATTCGTTGTTTTTTATTGCTTGTAGGGTAAATTCTATTGCAAAATTCTATTCGGGTTGGGATGCAAAACTCCCCCCGGTGACGGAAAGGCCGCTGGTAACCGAACCAACCTCTCATCAGCACGCTCTTTCCGCGGCCCATAAATGACATAAATGAAATTTAAGATTGATTAAAAATAAAACCATTACTTGCATTGAAATGTTAATTCAATATTTTTATTTCGAGATTCTGATGTAATTGGGTGTAAGAACCATCTACAAACTTTTACAGACATTTTAAAATATTTTTTTTACATGCGCTTCTCCAAAACATATGGCATCCCTGTCTCTTGTTTCCGAAGTCGACATATTTTTGACAGCCGATATTGCTTTCAATAACAATAACAATCGACATGCCGAATAGTGTTGCGAAACAGAGAGAAATACGATTCGACGTGAACGCGAAAATAGGACAGAAAGATGTTCGCATCGCTCTTGGACAAATCCTGCCGTCGAGAGACGAGAGAGAGCTTAGCGATTTTTTCACTCGCCTCGCACTCGAAAGGCGTCAGAAAGGTTTCTGAAAAATTTAATGTGCTCCGTTTAACTATAGTTTTTGACCGGGAAACCTAATCCAGAATCAATATGAATGTCGAGGAAGAGGTACTAAAAATCCAGAAGAAGCTCGGTAAAATGACCGCATCCGATGGGACGGTAAGTAGAAGTGTGAATTCTCGTTTTTATAGTGTCATGTCGATCTGCGCCAGAACGCGCATCAGTTTTGGTACAGTAATGGATGACTGTCGGATAGCGAGCCTGGTAGGCCACTGAAACTTTGTGAGCGAGACCGTTGTACGATATGAGCGAGGGCTGCGGAGAAAAGGAAGAAAAAACAAACTTCAACTTTTCGAGCTATCAGCCGGCAACACCACCCCTAGCTTGTTAAAGACGCTTTTAATTTTGTTTATTGCTATGATGTGTTTAGATCTATTCAATGTTTCTGCGTTATAGCTCTTGAAATAACCAACCGGCTGTTCTTAAACATTTAAAGTACCTACCTATAATACAATTTTTACTGGAATAACACTGCCACTCCCATCTGTAGTTCCATACGTCGGAAATTTAAATGCACGTCTTCCAAATTATTCTCCCCCAGAAAATGACCAATCCAGTTATACATGTATTTCTCATCAATAACCTAGATCTCGTTTTTCTTTCCACTATCCACTAGGGTCAAGAGCAAGCACTGGACTTGCTACGGGAATTGCAGCGTCTGAACGTTGACTTGGATATATTGACCAAAACACGCATTGGGATGACCGTTAACGAACTACGGAAGTGCAGCAAAGATGACGAAGTGATCAGTTTAGCAAAATCATTGATCAAAAGCTGGAAGAGATTCCTAGCTGCAACGCCTCCTTCGAAAGAATCAACTAAGGATTCATCTAAGTCATCGAGCAAATCATCCAGCAAGAATAGCAGCAAATCGGATATCAGCAGTGGCAAAAAAGAATCCGAGAAGGAAAAGGATTCCAAGAAACCTGTCCAGTCCACTTTCCCAGCTCCTTCCAGCAATACTACCGATGCTGTCCGCCTCAAGTGCCGTGAAATGTTGACTAATGCGCTGCGAGTGGATGGAGAACCTCCGGAAGGCTGCCAAACTCCAGAAGAGCTGGGTGACGAACTGGAAGAAGCCATCTTTGTAGAGTTCAGAAACACCGATATGAAGTACAAAAACCGGATCCGCTCACGTGTTGCAAATTTGAAGGATCCCAAAAATCCTAGTTTGAGGAGTAACTTTATTAGCGGAGCCATCACTGCCCAACGTCTTGCAAAAATGACTCCCGAGGAAATGGCCAGCGATGAAATGAAAAACTTGCGTGATCGTTTCGTGAAGGAGGCCATCAATGACGCTCAGCTGGCCACTAACCAGGGTACCAAAACCGATCTTCTCAAATGCGGCAAGTGTAAGAAACGTAACTGTACGTACAACCAGCTGCAGACGAGAAGCTCTGATGAACCGATGACAACGTTTGTTTTGTGTAACGAATGCGGACATCGCTGGAAGTTTTGTTAAACTTCGGAACTAATGTTTTCTCGTTTGAATGTTTGAAGAAATTTAAGCCCAAACAGCCCATCCCCAGCGAGGAAAAGCAACCCCCGTATAATATTTACTATTAACTTAAGTATAAGTGTTTGCTTACAAACTCGTATTTGAACTGCTTGCTTCAGTTTTGATACGGTCGATGATTTAAGTTCAAGAAAACATTATCACCTGGTGGACGAACACAACTAATGTGTTGCTGTTTAGACACAATAAGCAAAACAATTGTACGCCTCAAATAGTATTTTGAGAGCTATGTAGCCGGAAATTCTGAATAAATGCGAGAAACAAAATAGGATCCTATAGGTGATCTTCAGTGCGTTGTTCAGTTTGTAGGCTGTCGAAAAGTTTACAAAAATTAATTTTAACAATTCACATTATGCGATAATACATGAAAAGTTACAGAAAACTGCAGTGTGTAATGAAATAAAAATACAAAACGTACTAGAGTTGATTATTTTATCATTCATCCGAAAAATTACGATGGTCGTTACATTTTTTTTATTTTGAAAACCGTACTAAAAATTTTAAATTTGAAAAACTTGAAAATTTAAATTTAGCCGTAAGAATTTTTGGATTGAACACCCCGACAGGGCCGAGGGTGGTGGCTAGCGGGTTTCATACATTCTTGACCGGGCGGACAAAGCTATGGTGCCTTGAACACAGGCAACGCAGATCCAAAACCATAATTAAAATGATAAGTTCTGCGTTTGAGATGCACTTCCTCCATTTGCCAGACGAATACCTGTAATTATTGCGCAGAACTGTATGTATAATAGGGTGGGACAAAAAATAGATTCTAGCTCCGAGCAACTTTTTAGGTACCATTTGGGTCCTAGAACAACTGTGCAAATTCTTAGCTCGATCGGTGAAACTATATTTTTGCGCCCACTGTTTAAAGTTTACATGGGATTTTGTATGGGAAAGTTAACTTTTACAAAATAATTCCTCCAAGAGTCGCCCATTACTTCCTAAAAATAAATCGTTATGTGGCTTGTATAGGAAATTTAACAAAGAAAAAAAGTCTCGAAAACCACGAAACGATCTGATTCTTGTGGGAAAAGTTATTAAGCAAAAACCAATTGATGCTCTGACGATTGAAAAAATATTCATTTTTTCTAGCACCACTGCTGTTGGTTGTCCAATTATACGCAATTTTGTTTTAATCCTCTCTTAACGTATCTAAATCGTTTATCTATACTATTTGGCCACTTCGCAAGGTTTTGAGTTATAACTTGAGGCTTCTTTTGTACATAATAAAAGAAAGTTAAAAATTTTGTATATAATAAAACCGTCAGAAGCAATGATGCTATGAAAAGTGAAATTTTCATCAATCTTCAGGGCATCAATCGGTTTTTGCTTAATAACTTTTTCCACAAGCATCAGATCGTTTTGCAGTCTTCTAGACTTTGTTTCCTTCACAAATTTCTTAAAAAAATCAGACATCTGTTTATTTTTAGGAGATAACGGGCGACTCTTGGAAGAATTAATTTGCAAAAGACAATTTTCCCATACAAAATCCCATGTAAACTTTAAACCGTGGGCGCAAAAATATAGTTTCACCGATCGAGTTAAAAATTTGCAGAGTTGTTCTGGGAGCTAAATGGGACCCAAAAAGTTACTCGGAGCCAAATTTTATTTTTTTCATATAACCATGTCCCACTCTAATGTATAAGTCTAATTGTGAGTCCTACAGTAGTGGTAAGCGCGTGGAAGGAGTGATTTTTAGCGTTCGAGGCCAGGGGTGCATTTCTATCTGAGTTGGCATGAGTGTTGACTAATTGTGTAGCAGTGTGATCGCGAGCGTTTGTGAGTTAACGTGTTTGTGCTTGAGCGTTTGTGAGTTAACGTGTTTGTCGCTTGCGCTCGCGTGCGTAAATGCGATTTTATAATCGTGTGGCCATCATCATATTCACGTGTATTTTTGAACGATCGTGCGCGGACCATGAATCTGATGCTTAATTTTTAGTGCATGATAAAGATATTACAAGAGTCAGTTTCCCGATATCACTAGAGTTCCGGGTCATGCCGCCATGGAACGCGTTGTCTAGTGAATATGAGCGTCATTTTTGATTGGTCCACTGAAAGCATGAGTCTAGGCTGCTATAACCGAAGGTAGAGACTTCCAGATGTGTATAAGTCATGATCGCGCGAGCGGTGGGTTAATGCTTGAGACAGCGTTTGTAAATTTATATGTGCTGCAAAGTTCATTTAATTACCGAGGTGTTCTAACGTTGGCCAGATCGTGGGCGTAAGTATGTGTAGATGATTGCTTTTGCGCGTTCGCAATTGTGACCAGGTTTGTATTACCGCGAAAGCCACGAGCGTTTGTACTTTTTGAATTGGAAATATGGTGAAATTATATGAGAGAATATGCAATTAAAGTGTGTAAGTATGAATCTTATTTAGGATAGAAAAATTAGAGGAGCTATGACATGCCGAATGAAGAAAAAAGATGCAAAGAGATCAATTAGAAAGATATAAATTGAGCGATATTATTTTTGGTATACAACAGAAGTGGAAAGGCAAACTTATAGAAGTACAACACAAACAGGCCAATTGAGTGGAAGAAAAGAACACATGTAACATGCAATCAAACTACTTTAACTCATCTAAATGCCAGCGAATGATTTTTATTTACCATTAACGACAACTGCATTCTGTTAGGATTTCATCATTCTCTGCTGAACAGGAATGGATGATCCATGAGCGTCGGTAAATTGATTGTATCTTAATTTATCCAATCCTATCTTCCCGAATGAATAGAATCGAATGCACAAATTGAACACCGGATTTGTACTAGTACTAAATACTAACTAATAGGCTTCTGCTTCTAAATTTATTTAATTTCCTGCACACGATGACGAAGTCGACCGATAAATCGACACACAATGACCCCCACTGCGAGCCGTGCCCACAAACACTGGTATTAAGCTGCTGAACAATGTTTGCAAACACAGCCCACAGAAAAGGTCAATCCAAGGCGACGCGCAAGTCGGCCTCGTCAGCTCGCACAGGCTAGTGGTTAAGCGTTAGTATGAGCAGGTGCAGAGTATGAAAAAAGGCCCGTAAGTCCTCTCGGTCTCCTCGATGTACCACTATCGAGGCATAATGCAATAACCATCTTAAAGTCTTGCAGAGATTCTTCAGCACTGATGCACGCTTGATGATATTTACAATACCGTCAAACCCCTCAACCTAGTGGAGGGGGATTGAACACCCCGACAAATTTCTACGAAAAGTTTGAATTTTTTATACTATTCTAATTTACTTGCAATGCAACCATCTTATAGTAGCCTATGGCATGGTAAATTATTTGTAAGTGGTATGTGCGTTCATATTCTACATTCTTGTAGGTCAAATTTAATGGGCAATTCGTATCTCAACTCGTGGAATAAAGGGCAGCTACACGACGAAAGTTTCAATCTAACCTCAAATACTCAACCTAAATTTATTCACTTCCTATCAAATGCGCGTCAAATATAATTTTTACAATTTTTCGAAATTGGCTTGCAAGTTATTTTTGATTTAAAAATTCGTTTACTACTGGTTAAAAGCTGGTTGTGTTCCACTACGAAGTTGATAACAGTCTATTATCACTATCAGATAGAGAAATAGATTTTTTAAAATAAAAAATAATTTATACACATACAAACTTTATTGTCATTATCAAATATAAACATATTTTCATTGAAAAAAAAACATTAAGTACAGCAGTTAAAGTAAAAACAGTTCTAGGTACATTGATGTCTTTACAAGTCTGTCTCAAACAGCACTCGAGGTAACATTTTTAGTAAAATTCGTCACTGTTGCGGAGTCAGTCACCTAGCTTAGTTGACCTGGAGGGCAGCGGACTGCTCCTTGACCCAGAAGACTCCGCCGTTCAGAGCTATGGTGCAAGTCATCCGGACGCTCTCGCTGAGTCCTCGTGGGGCAACCCAGTTGAATGAGATTTCTCTTGGATCGGAGGTCATTTTCTTGTGTGTGATGGCCGACTGTGGATTAGAAGATTGTTAAAAGCATTTAAATGGTTGTAACATACAATATTTAATATGCGCGAATATTAATTATTGTGTGCGAGTGAAGCAAAATAACTTGTTCGTGATCTGAAGTAGTTATCCGAATAAGGCTATTTCTAATGAATGAGGTAGTTTTTCCTTGTTCAACTATGCATCAATCGATAACTTATTGGCGCAGAATTTTACCGGCGAGTCACGATATATCGTTTCACTGTGTTGGTTGATAGTATGTAATATAATATCACTTAGAAGATAAAATTGGCCATTCAATCACGATTTAGATGTACATTAATATCTAAACAAAACCGGGCCTTACCTTCTTCGAGTTGCCACAGTCTAGAGTTTGAATGAAATTGTTGTTCGGTGGAACATCGAACGATCCTACTGCCGTTTCGCCGACACGAGCCTGGCAAAGTAGCCCTTTGATGGTGTCCTTGTTGGTGTTTCCTTTCACGGTTACGGTGATTCCTTCGCCGGATTTAATCTGCTTCTTGTTCAGCACAATTGTGTACGGTGCTGCTGACTTCTGCGGTTCAGTGTGGTGCTGCGGAATCATGTCACCGCATGCAGCGGCCGGAGCTCCCGCCGAGAATGATAAAGCCGGAGTGGCACACATGCTGGCAACTGCCATCAGAATGAAGACGACTCGGTAGGTCATGTTGGCTGAAAGAAAGGTATATGAAATTTTTCAGTACATTTCAAATGCAGGTTTGTGCAGACTGCCGGCAAGGAAGGAACATGCCTTCCTGGTGAATAATTTGAAGCTAATGACAATGATATAAACTCTTCAAAAAAGACTACCTCGGAACACTGCTTTGGGTTTCTTCGATTTATCAAATGTTAACTCATCGTAACGGCCTGGGTCAACTGACTCTACCAACCTAACTACTCTTGTTTTCAGAAAAAAAGAAAAAAAGCATCCCGATTTTATCACTCCCGTGGAGTATTTCAGACTGGCCAAATCGGGATATATGGTGCTGGCTTCACTGTATTATCTTTAATCGCTTTCAAACCATTATAGTACTGCGTTGCTAAATAGCACCAAAACTTACATTACAAACTAGCATAATCCAGCCTTGTTCATTGACCTAGATATTTGCCAAACTCTGTACTTCTTGGCTACAATCAAACAGCAGCAAGAAACTAAAATCCGGGTGGCAATGACCACCATCCTACGGAAAAGAGCATGCTGCATTCGAAATATATGCCTTTGTCGCTGGCTCCACCACAGCAGAGCGAGAACCGCACCTGAATTGCATTGTGGTCGCAGACGGTTTTTATCTCTATCGCTTACGATAAAACCGGTCTTCTGAAATCATGTAGTGCACATACAATTGATTCCTAGGTAAATGTTGCTTTTCTTAAGATAAATTGGTTATACGATCAAGCCCCACAAAAAAGATTTTCAGTAAAATAGTTATACTACACGAGCAGAATGCAATAATGTGATAAGTCTATTTTGGCCCTATTATAGCATGAGGGGGAGAACTATTTCGTTAATTACTCGGCCTGCAATTGAGGGAATACCAATCGATTCATTCTAATGCCTTTGCTTTCTTCCAAAAAACAATTGTAATAAGAAAAATGGGCAGAAAATAGTGAAATACCTGCGTTTGAGTGCAACGAAAACTCGAATCGAGTTCCCCAATTTTCATCTTATCATTTGACGGCTGTTCGGTCTTCTATGGAGGCTGTTCTTTAATGACAGCTTCTTTCCCAGAACAGCCTAGATAAACCGTGTAGTGTCGGTAGTGGTTGTTTCAACCGGCTAAGAAATACACTACGGACCACCTGTTGCAGTGGTAAAATCCCACCAAACAAGGAACTGTGGCTGTGGTCCACTAGGAGGTTGATAACAGTCTATTATCCTTCTCTGGACAAAACCTGCCTAAAGTGTTAGATGTAACTCTCTGCTCTGATAGTATTACGAACGAGTTGGCAAACTGGCTCGAACCGTCGTTGTCATTTAAACGTCTCACTAGATATCGTCACATATCGTAATCCCAAATCGATAAACTGGGACCTCTACGAAGAGGGCTTGGCGACTAGGTTTCATGAGTAACTTCTGACAATTGCTCTAGATGACTAGAATGAGGTCGTGGATAAACCAAGCTCATTCATAGTAGCAGCATACCAAAAGACTTGTCCGCTTCGAGTTATGCGTGCTTCTAGGGGAACACCTTGGTGGAACTTGTTCGACTCAAAAAGTTATGTAGAAGAACTTGATATCGCAAACTCAGGGACGGGTTGGATGCATTTAAGTTGACTCGCAAAGCATACAGAAATGCCCTTCGATCCTCTGAGCGAAGTGGTTGGAAAAGCCTCTGCACAAATGTCTCAAGTCTCAACGAGACTAGTAGACTAAATAAGGTGCCTCGGAATCGAAAGACTTTAATGTCAGCTCGATTAGACCTGCTAAAGGTGAATACTCGTCTGACGAAGATGTTGTACTCAACTGTCTTTTTGACACACACTTTTCAGGCCCCAGAGTTATTTTCAGGTAGTTCTGATTCTTGGGCATTTGCTCGACAACCAACCGCGACATCCGAATAGATCAAATGGGCGATTGAAAGCTTTGCTCCGTATAAGTCTCCGGGAAAAAATGGATTCATTCCAGCTCTACTACAAAGAGGATAAGAACAATTCAAGAATATTTTGAAAAAAGTTCTTACTTATAGTCTTGCAACAGGATGCATTCCATTAGCGTGGCAGGAAATAACTGTAATATTCAATCCCAAAGGTGACCGCGTCACTTATGAGTAGGCAAAGAGCTTTAGACCGATTAGTTTAACGTCGTTGGTTTAACCTCCTTCCTACTCAAATCAGTGGAACGTTTAATCGAACACTACATTCGGGATGTTAGCTTGGACGATTTTCTCGATATTGAAGGTGCTTTTGACAACGTGTCTTTCGAAGCCATTTTGAAAGCAGCGCGAGGTCGGAGTATCTTCATATATCACTAACTGGATATACGCTATGCTTAGCATCCGACATCTGTGCTCATCGTTATAACAAGTAGAGATAAGGAAACTGAGTGTCTGCGGATGTCCTCAAGGTGGTGTGCTGTCACACCACCCTGCTGGAACCTTGTCGCCGATGGATTGCTGAGGAAACTTAATGAGCTTGGGTGTCCGAGGTATGGTTTCACCGATGATTATCATATAATGATAACCGGTATTTGCAACACATTTTTTTTTGATTTGATGCAACAAGCCTTATGCGTTGTTGAGCAATGGTGTCTTCATGTTGGACTATCAGTCAATGCAAATAAAACATCAATGGTGCTTTTCACGCAACGAAGGATTACAACCGGAACTCGTCCATTGCAGTTCTTTGACTCTGAAATTATTATCGCAGATCAAGTTAAGTACGATAGGGTAATTCTTGACTCAAAACTTAATTAGACATCGATTACAGGATCAAGAAAGCCTCACCTTCGACAAATGTAGACGGGCGTTCGGCAAATCTTGGGGGCTCAAACCCAAATACATTCAGTGGATCTACACAACAATTGTTAGCCCAATACTGGTATATGGGTGCCTTGTTTGGTGGTAGATGGGAAAAGTCGTGACAATCCAATCAAAGTTAAACCATCTTCAGAGGATGGTCTTGATGGCGATGACTGGTGCGTTCTCGACAACACCTACTGCTGCTCTAGAGGCACTCTTGAACATAAAACCACTACATGTGTTTCTGAAACAAGAAGTACTTTCTTGTGCATACCGTCTTAAGGTTATTAGACAGAATCTTTTTTTTCTCAGGCAGTCAGGCTGCTCTAAAAGCACTTAATTCGGCGGATTCGAGATCGAAATTAATAATCGCATGTCGAACTCAAATCGCTTCTACCTTCTATCGATACCCGGTCATTCCGGTATTACTGGAAACGAATGGGCAGACGAATTGGCTAGAGCTGGCGCTATGACTGACTACGTCCAGAATCAGTTCTACCACTGTCGATAAGTTGGATAAAGCACAAGATTCGCTCTTAGGCTGCATCCCAACATGCCAACCATTGGCGTATCTTGCAAACATGCGTTCAAACAAAGACTTTGCTGTCGGATGTGAGTCCAAAAATGTCAAAGAATTTGCTGCATTTTTCCAAGCACAACTGCAGTATTCTAGTCAGAGCACTGACTGGACATTGCAAACTCAATTATCACATGGCTACTATTCAGCGCGCTGAGTATTATTCATGTGATCTTTGTGAATCCGATTACGGAACATTATGGTGGAATATTCGAAATGTATCTGGTTACGCTCTTTTGAAGGAAAGTCTATGTCTGAAAATTAAACCAGTCAGTTTTTTCTTTGTTAACTGGTCTTGTCATGAGTTAAAATATTAATTATCTTCTAGATAAATCGTTCAGCTCAAACCTTTGTGGAAATGTGAGGTGGGATCATCATCAGGGGTCCGCGGACCCCAGGTTGAGAATCACTGGTGTAAACTATAACTTTTTTATTTGATTATTCTTCAATTTCTTTCCTTCCTCTATTTCTCATATGGGAAAAATGCGTGGTATGTCGGAAAACGCGTGGTGGGACAAAGCCCCCCCTTGCCTCCTAGGATGCTACGGCTCTGCGTAACGTGAAGTTGCCGCAACAGCATGAAAAAGTACAAAAGTTGAGAATCATAAAACGCCTAATATCACAAAACCATTGATGAATAATGTTTATAATAATACTCCGTGCACAATTATCATCAATTGAAACACGTTTGATTGAAACTTTTGTTTACATTTTGAGTAAAAACTCTTGATATAACCAACCGTTTTACACATAAATTGAGAGTATACCACAGGAAAAGTATTATTATCGATTGTCATCACTGAAATGCTGCTAACATTTATAATTTTCAAGTTATTGAATCTCCTGTTTCAAAAAGTATGTTTCTTGACAAGTACTAAATAACGCTTGTCGTAAGTTAGCACAACAGCAACGATATGCCACATACTAGGGTCACACATCTCAGCCTAACTCGACGAAGGTAAATGTACATTTGTAGGCTCTCCAACTTATCAAAAAAGCTGTTTTATGTAATCGATGAACAGTTGGTGCTGTAGCGGCCGCCTTTGGCGACCGGCAAAGAGCCAACAGACAAACTATCGAGGATTTTCGCATATTTTATGCTACTCGTTGTTCGATACCGGCACAATGGAGAGTAGAATGGAGCGTGGCAGCCAAGATAGCATATACGATTTTCCAATACGGTTGTTCCATAAGATACTATCAAGTGTTTGTGCTGTTGGAAAGCTTGGTTATTTGGTAGAAAAATTGTCATACATTGCTTTGAGTTATGTTGATTGCATTTGTGGATTCCAGTAGCTCTAAGTTCGCTCCTATTCTTCCCAGATTCATATAACAATGACAGTATCAGCATCCGTTCTAATATAACAGTTTATAGAACTATTTTTCGGCGATGCCAAACATGATAGTAGTTATTAGATGACACACACAGTTTTAATACAGAAAATATAATAATGCAGGATTTCTTTATTATTTTATCATTTTTGATCATTTTTTCGTTATTTGTCACGATCAATGATTTTGAAATGCGAGTAAATTTTTTTTAAAATAATTTAATATTGACCACCTAACCACACATCGCCCCAAAAGTGTATGCAATTGGCTGTTTCACCACGTTCTACTCTACCGATGGTAGATGTATGAATATGGAAGTCGTCGGCAGAACAAGTTGTAAAAATCAGTTGTGGGTCAATGTTGTCATCGCATGCATAATAAAGCGTCAATTTATCAGATGCAAAAGAGACGCGGGCTCGAGAGAACTGAGAACCGCAACAAAACGTTTCAAGTTTTAATTAACTGTTAAACGCAGAGTTGGCACATTAGATTTAAACTCCTCTACTGATTGAAGGGTCGAACAGAATGTTGTATAGATCAAATTATCAGGTGCACAACAAACCTGTTAGAAGAGAACAATTGAAGCCACTTTTCCACCTAGAAGCTGATTAATTCAATCGACGGTGAACGGTCATAAATCCCTGTTGCTCGTGTTCAGGCTTGGGCGACATAGGCCACTGGTTACCTTGATGTGTTAAAATGATTCGCCAAAATCATTAGGGTCATTAACCAGTGTGGGTTCTACGGCAATTTCGTTTTCATATAGTGGTAGAAAACTTGTCTTCATTAGTCATCCATCACGGTCAGTCTATATCAGAAACTTGTTTCAAATTGACAGACATGCCGGCATTGTAGGATTGCTGATTGGTTTTTTTTGTATCATCCTGACTCCAGACGATAGAAAAACCTGCTAAGGGGAAACCAGAATAATAAATTTGGTACTGAAGTGCACGTGACCTCAACCATGATGAGAGCCGGTTTCCTGATGCCAAAAACACCCCGAATATTTGCTAATTTATGGGGGATAACCCGATCCGATTTCAAAGTCAAATTAAGTGATTGCGGCACCATGATATAGCTGATTTCTGTTTATTCTGCCCTTTTCAACTGTGATTCACCAAGTTTCACTTTCCGCTTTTTAGAATGACCACCCAAATCAAACCGATAATATGAAAAATGCTACGCATAAAAAGTTCGTAATTTTGCTTTGTTTCGCTATATCACAATATGACGCATTTAAATTGTCGCAAATAAAGCATAATCTGCATTATAAGAATTGTAATGCGACAAATCTGTGGGATCCAAATTTGCTGACTGCCGAAATAGCGACAAAAGATGCAAAACACTCGATTCGCATATATTGAATATAATAAAATCGTTTGGCACTTGCGTACCACGAAATTCAAAAAATCGAATTCTATTAGAATCATGCAACTCGTGCCAATAGAACTTGCAAACGAGCAATAAAAGTGAAAGGCAGATTATATAAAACTGAATATGATTACGTAATGAGTATGCAGTAAAACAAAGCTACACAAACATCAATTCACTCATCAGTTTGCAATAAGCCTATCTCAAATGTTAGTAACAACTACACAAATGTGATCTAGCCGTTTGACCTAAAATTCGCATATATCCAAAAAAGTAGTTTTTGCTTCGACCAGAAGACTCAAGCGGCCACATGATTGCTTCCAACGAGTGACCTTATGATGTAGAATACTACAACCGTAACTAGAGAAGTTGACAGAGGTTGTAAAACAAATGCGGAAATTTGTTTTATTCCAAACGATGCTAAAATGGTAGCGCGGCTATTTAATAGGCAGTACTTATATAGAGTGAGATCAACTGCAGTCTAGCTGATGAGAAACGCACAGTTCTCGCCTTTGCATTGATACGACTGGAACTGTTGAATCACCCAATCTAACTAGCTGTAGTTAGAGCCACTTGCACCTCTAGCTCTTTGTCTGGGGCTAATACCTGTCGATATTATAATTTAACCCTCACTGGACCAAACCGTCCGATACATTTATGGATGTAGCTGTTTACTGTAATGGTTATCATGTTTTCAGATCTCTTGTTCTTTTCAATGTTGTAAAACGACAGCAAATTACATTATTACATTCTGTATTCACCCTAATCACACGGAAAACAGATGTCTATATTCAAACGATTTAGTTCAGAAATATTGTGTAAATATTTGAAAGAATACGCATTACTATACTGTCATCATACCAGCATGTACCGAAGGCACAGATATAGATCGATACAGATGCGCTTCGTTTGGCCAAGTTTCTATCAAAACACAAGAGTGAATTTCAAAACGTTACTTTACTATCGATTAACTGGAAATTGTATTTTTCCAAATGGCCTTTCTTATCTTACAATATAGATTTTTTGGAACACCTATGCAAAAGAGTATTTGCATAAAAGTTTTAGCAAAGTTCCTTTAGCAATGCAGTTTTTTAGAGTTCAGGATTTGACCTGCTGACTATCGGTCCTGATCACTGCAAGAGGAAGGGTCCATTAAAGTACTAACAAACATCATAACTTTGATGTTATTAAATTTTGTAACTTTAATAAATCCAAATCTCAACGTTCCCACTCAAAAATGTATATTCCACCTTAATTTCAGCTCCCACCATCCATCCATCCTTCCATTTTTCGTCTGCGTCCCTTATCACCTATTTTTATTAGGTGATTCGTCAACAGTGCTATCTTTGAAAATGAGCCACCTTGGTCATGCAACTATTTTTTTCGTGTAATTTTAAATGTTCATTGATTGCAAGGGAACACGTATCCGTCGGGTGATGCCAATCGAGCCTCTCATTTCTTCAAACTGAGCAAACCAATTTCTGTATTTGTTTAGTGTTTATTAGACCAACTAGGGAACTAATCCAAAGAGTGCATAGGGAAAACGCATGCTCTTGTCTGAGTGGAATGACGACTCAATTATGTGTAAGGTTTAACAATTGACAATTCGCGAGAAGGATAGAAAACCAGTTACCAGTTTCCTTCAGTCATATCAGCACGAAGAATAGTAATGTCTTATTGTCATGTTCATTGGTTTGCTTTCAGTTCGTTACAATATGTTCTTTACATATTGATTTGAGATATTATTATAAATGGTATTGAGTATTTTCACATAATTTTGAGTAATACATGCGCTATATTGCCTTGTAAACCATATTTCATTTGCATAATAATATTGCAACAGAATCGAGAATCGCTTCTTTATTTCTTGCATCTTCTGCATTCTCTGGTTTTGATACATTGTTTTTTTTTCAATTTAGTGATTTAGTTTTTCCTGCCTCCATGTCGTAAAAATTGACAAAACAACACTCTCTATTGTTCATCTCCTGCATCTTTTAAACTTTCTAGGTAATTTTACTTTATTAGCTTATAGTACAAGCCAGTGTCGGAATAACATTCCTGTCATTTCCTACTACGATCTACGTTCGGGCCTGGCCGGCGCCGGTGGTGATCAATAAATAACTTGGGGTTACCAGAAGTTGTACATTAAACGATGGTTTGTTACTTCCACGCATTATCATCTATTGATTCTCTATGCAGTTTCAGCTAGTCCCAATCAATAACGGAGTAGCAGCCAGGGGAGTCGCGCAAACTCAAGCCCAAGCTCATTGGACGCGTGTGAACATAAATAATCCAGAAACGCAATTCAAGGTTCTTGCAAAAAATTTATAAACCATGGTTGTCGAACAATTTACGAGACCCACACAAAATTGGTATCAATAGGCTGCAAATAAAATAACGTCAATACGTTGACTACTTTTTAACCTCTTCATGTCCATGTTGTTTGTGGACAACAACGTTTTTAAACAGCTATAACTTATGATTGAGGCAAGATTTGCTCACAAAAACAAGTAAGGCTAATGAATGTGACTATTGCCTTTCATTTGAGTATTAAAAGTTACAAGGATCAGCTCTAGAACTGAAGTTATTGCAATTAGTCTGATTGGATTCCGATGGAGCAGTGCTCCCAAGGATAGTTTATGTTGATGACGGAAGATATATTTTTCATATATCTTCGTTATGTTACAATATTATTGAAAACTGATAAAACTTATCAATTTAGACTGACTTTGGCTACGTTTTTCACGCATTTGGACTATTTTAAATATTCTAGGATAATTGTATTGAGCATTGGAAGGTTAAATTTTAGTATCTTCTAGCACTGCGAGGGAAGTACCTATCTTTATGAAAAAGGCTATTCGTGTTTCTTGGCCCCACCGTTTTTAAGGAAAAAATATTACACTAGAAAAAAGTTAGGCATCAAACGGTTAAATCACGCCCGCAAGTTTCACAATCGTGATTTAGAAAAGAGGGTCTTATTTAGCTGCGCTTGTTCCGTTCTGTGGGTAGTACGAGCCTCCACCGAGCTGTTGTTCTGAAACCGTAGACGCATCTCGGTCGTTCCATCCAAAACACTAAAATCATCATTGTTGTACACATAATCTTTGACGACAGATGTATTGGTTAACAATGATCCTACTATAAGCTTTAGATGGTTTGTTCCCTTCAAAATTTGTTGATAGCTAGCAATCTTACTGAAGTTCGAAAACCTTCTTTGAAGCTTTCGATTTCTTTGAAGTTAGTAAAACTGCTCTGGAGTTTGAAGGGCCCTACCGTTCCTGAATCTTGCTGAACTTTTCATTCTGATATTCGTAAAACTATTGCAATTTGTAGGTTTTTTCGGAGTATTTTACTGGAATTTGTAGAACAACTGCGAGTTTCAATAAATTTTCTTGGAGATCGCAGCGAATACCTTGAAGTTCGAAGAAATGTCGTAAAATTTATAAATTCTCGCCGAAGTTTGTATGACTACCTAAGATCCTATTGAATATTCTCGAAATTTCAAAGACATCCCCGAAATGCTTAAGATTTCTGTCAAGTCGTAGGGTTTTCTTGAAGTTCAGACATTTCTGATGTTAGCAGAACTGCTTTGAGATTAGTGGAATATAGCTAGTCGAGGACACGTGGAAGATCTTTGCTTTGTTCAACAAAAATTCGTTGCACTTCACTAAAATTACAGTCTTGTACAACTCCTCTGAACTTCTAAGTATCTCTCTAAATTTAAGAAATCCTGTGCAATTTGTACGACTCTCCTGAAATTTGTAGAACGTCCATATAATTTGTAAGATTCCATAGGAAAAATAATAGGAAAATCGATGGTAGCATAGCAGTTTGGTTTCGCGAACACATGCGCGACAAAGCTGTGACAACAAATGAAGAAACAACCAGTAACTTCCTAACATGAATAATTTTGCTCGCGATCTTCTCTCGACCGGGTTTCATGAAACTTTTAATTTCGGAATAGTGTAATAAATACTTGGAAATTTAATAGCCGCTGTTTATATTGGTGACGTCGCGCTGTTAACTGAAATATTCTAACAGTAAATTAACCCTTTCAGGCCAAATTTTTTTCTAGTGCATGTAGGGTTTCAAAACAATTTTTCCTTGAAAACGGTGGGGTCCTATTTTCATAAAGATAGGTGCTTCCATGGCAGTGCTAGAAGCTGGTCAATTTTTACCTTGTAATGCTCAATGCAATTCTCCTAGAATAATTAAAATAGTCCAATTACGCGGAAAACGTAGCCAACGACTGTCTAAATTGATAAGTTTTATCAGTTTTCAATAATATTGCACCATAACGAAGATATATGAAAAAATCATTTTCGGTCGTCAACGTAAACTGTCCCTGGCAGCACTGCTCCATCGGAATCGAATCAGACTAATTGCAATAACTTCAGTTCTAGAGCTGATCCTTGTAACTGTTATTACTCAAATGGAAGGCAATAGTCACATTCATTATCCTTACTTGTTTTTGTGAGCAAATCTTGCCTCAATCAAAAGTTATAGCTGTTTAAAAACGTTGTTGTCCACAAACAACATGGGCATGAATGGGTTAAGCTGACTTGCATACAGTATAAAATCTTTGCCAACCAAAATCATAAAGATAAATTCGTTGAATCAAATACCTAATACGAAATGCATTAAATGCTATTAAATCGACTCCAATGAAACGTGCATGTTTTTCCAGAAGCCTTCATGAGCTTGGTAAGGCCATGTGATGAAGGTTCGCCAGTGAAGATCCTACTATGCTCTAAGCAGCTACAGGTTCATCGTTAGTTCGCAGTTCGTACATCTAGTATTTTCAATCCCTTTCGCTTGGTATGTTATTCATGGTTATCAGTGAGCACATGGTTTAGGCTACTTCATGATCAGCAATTAGCAACTGCCGAGCGAGTTAACTATCGTTAAGTTTTCCCACGCTTGCACTTGACATTTGATAGGTTTTAATGAGGCAATTATGGTATACTTGAAAATCGAAATAATTGATGAAGTTCGCTAAACTTTTCTGAATTACATAGAACTTCTGTAAAGTTTGCAGAAATTTCTGACCCTCTTAGGACATCGTACCATTTTCTTGAAGTTTACAAAATCGAACTATCTGAAATTTTGCGAAGTTCTTCTTCACATAATTGCGCAAGTAACTACGGGAGCTTTTTACATTTTTATACTATATTGAGGTATTAACCTTAGGATCATTCGCCTCTTTTGCCGGGTTAGCTCTTTGGAAAAAAATTCTCACCCCATGTGCGGGATTGACAATCGACCCCAGATGAGATGCGAGGTAATCGTCCGCCTCCGTTAATATTATTATTACTACAATAACATGTTATCCGATTTTGTTTTACAAAAATCGGACTTTATGGTGTAAAGTGCTAGCAGAAATTTAAAAAATCGGACTGTGCAAATTTCAAAGCTATTGTTCCAGTAAAATTTGAGTTATGATGTACACCGCAAAACTAGTTTTCGGCGAGGCGCCTCCGAAGACACACCGTGACTCGCTCAATTATCAGTGTTTTGCAATGAAGTTTTGGGAAAATATGTTTCAATTGCGGCATACTATTATTGCCACAAAAAAAAATAAAAAAATATGTTTTAATACCTAATTAACCTTCATCTCTGCCCTCTCCACTCAACCCACTAGTTCCCACCACCGCCTCTAAGCGGTCTCTATAAAAATCTAATAAAACTACTAAAAATGATTGTATGTTGTCACCCGCACTTGTATTTCTTTCCAACACTCACACCCCGTTTGGGAAGCTGTATTTATGTGCGCCAATATTCAGACATATTAACCCACTAATGCCCATTTTTTTTTTTGGCTTGAAAAAAACTTTTGTAGGCGGACTTCGTGATGAGAAAAAAGAAAATTATGTTGATAATTCCTGTCAGTAATGTTGTTCAGTTTTGAACAATTCATAGTTGAAGCAAATATGTATTGTTATATACATACTTGAAACAAAATAAAACCAATACACACAAAAACAAAGAACGTAAATTCCAAATTATTTTCAAATTTATTGCTGGTAGATAATCACCCACTATTCATTAATTTTTATATATGTATATATGAGTAATTTATTTCTAAAACTTGTAGCGTTTTCCTTTGTTCTTGATGCTACACCACGGTGTTCCTAAAACCGTTATTAACAAAAAATGACCATAAATTTGCCATACGGCATTCGAAAAATACAGTATCCAAGCATCTTCTCAGTGAATTTCAAGATGATCCATCGAGGGATTCGAGAGAAATTGCGATTTGAAGTTTTATGACACGTTTCATAAGGCTACCAGCAAACACCCACGGGTTTGGTCCTATCTCTATAAACAAAAAATATTTGTCTACTTATTTAGTATATGGCATTCGAAAGATATAGTAATCAAGTATATCCCCTGCAAGTTTGAAAATATTTCATTGACGGAATCGAATTTTTTAACGGTTTGGATGTGGTATGCGGTCATAGATGGGTTTTTAATGGCATTTTCGTTTTTGACGGTGCACTACACCGGTGTAGTCGGTGGTACACTCATTCAAGTTTGGGTGTAATCGTCTATCTATTTTTTGCACTACACCGGTGTCACGGTGTTCCTAAAACCGTTATTAACAAAAAAAATGACCATAAATTCATACGGCATTCGAAAGATACAGTATCCAAGCATCTTCTCAGTGAATTTCAAAATGATCCATCGAGGGATTCGAGAGAAATTGCAATTTGAAGTTTTATGACACGTTTCATAAGGCTACCAGCAAACATGGAAGAATAATGGTACAAGAACGGTCGCATATATCATCCCTTGACAGGTTAAAGCGGGTTTAGTTAAAAGAACATTGCCTGACAATTTAATATTTATCACATAAAAATGCTAAGCTTGAACCTTATTTTCTAAAATCTCGTTCTCCAGAAAAAAGTAAAATTACCATAAATATAGTTCATATACATGGTCGTCAAAGTAAATTAAACAAATGAGAACACTTTTAAAGTTTCTGAATTTGTACTTTAGAAACTCAGCAATAACCAAAGGATCAACAACATCGCGAACCCGTTGTGAATAAAATAAATCACCTTGAACACGCCCTAGAAGATCAAAAATGGAGAATTTATCTAACCTGTGAAAGCTAATCTTTGAACTTGTTTTATTAAGAATAGCTTCTTTGTATTCCACATTCTGTACGTAAATTTAAACTTTTAGGTTAGAAAAATGATATGTATCTAAAATAAGAACAATTTGATTACTTTTTTAAGAACAATTTGCGCCATTGGTTTGTTTCGAGCCAACACTGCAAATTGTCCGTTGTCATGTGGTCTTTGTATTGCAGCGAACAAAACAATTGTCAACCGCCATTAGGTTGTTATCAATATGTCACCTTTTCTTCTTATATGCATAAACGATTGATGAAAATTTTAACACCTTTCTACTGAAATTCTAACCTTTATAACTGTGCTAATTGAGTAATTCCAATTAATATATAAACACCAGCTCACCTGTTTCAGCTAATTAAATAGATAAACGTCGAATAAAATCACTGTTCAATCGAACTATGTTCCACCTTCACATGAATTGATCCTCTCGAATCGAACTCACAAGCAACTTTAAGCCATGTGCAGCTGCTGTGCCCGGGTTTTGTTGGCTCCGGTATGCGCGCCAAATTTCTGCCTTCGGTTTGGTCGACTCTCGCGAGAACTTACACCGTTCTCTCGTTGCTAGATTTGGCGATCTTAAAACGATCAGAGTTGGTGATCGCAAAAGCTCATCGAGTTGGATGACGTTCTTAACCCTTTCGAGTCCGGAATGCCAAAGCGTAACAAGCATTTATTTCATAACAATCATCGCATCGACTGGGTTATTTTTTCTCATACAACTGTGGGATATCTGTGCTTAGTAACATTGAACACTTCAAAATATTTTGTTATTCTCTATAAGTTGTTGTAAATTTTGTTAAATTCGATACCATTGCAAAGTGGTCCAGAAAGTAACTTAAGCAGGATTTGTACTTAATCTTACCCTGCCTTTGGGAGAGTTATCGTTGCATGTAAGCCCAAGATCAAAAAGTAATCATCCAAATCAATTTAGACAGAGCCATATTACGTGCAGTGATGTTGTAGAACGACTAAATTTACAAAAACTTTTTGAAGATATGCAAGGTCTATCTGCCATATTTTTCATTGCACAAAAAATTAAATATCAAGGTTTAGGGAGTTTCTCAAAAACATTAAAAATGTAGCTTTTTTCAAGAGTGTGCAATATAATTCGCTCACATTTTAGCTTACCTAATTTTAATCTACCGCAACGATCTACATTCTAGCTTACTCTCCTGCTCCCATATATTACAATTTTCTATACGCCCTCCCCATTAAAACATAATTTAGTGAAGGTCATTTAACAGTAAAAAAAATTCTACAACACCCGCATTCCACCTGTTCACATTGCTTTACATGCTATACACGACATTATCCGGGTTTATGTCCAGTCCTCCCGTTTCAAGCATCTCCCTTCATGTCGCTTCGAACCTCGGACATTCGAAGACCGCATGCTCCGATGTCTCCTCGACGCTCTCACTTTACGAACAATACGGTGACGTTGCGTGCCCGAACCAATGAAGTAACTTCCTGAAGTTCACATCTCCATTCTTTCTATTGACCCACGTCGACAGGTTTGAGAAAAGCCGGTCCTTTCTTCGTGTTGTCGCACTCCTGCTGCCACCCCATCATCGAATCGAGTCATCGGGTGATACAGATAAGGATTATCGCAGCGACAACGCATACTACTTCCAACGGTATTGTTCGACTGTACGCGCTCGCGCCTCGTACGGCCATCAGTCGTTATGTCCTGTTAAGCTTTTCGCGGCTCTCAATAGTCCTCAGCGCCGCACTCCAGGCAGGAACCTCATATCGCAGTAGGGATCACGAAACCCTAGATAGCAGACGTCACGTGCTGCTTCTCGGACCGCCGGAGCACTATTGTGTTGGACCGAGAAGCGCTGCTGTTCGTCTCGTACAGCAGCACTCTGCTCAGGAAATAGCTCTTCAGGATCTAGAATAGATAATCGGGGACCCTCATTACGGGTAGCGCTACGGCGATGGCTCCCCAGGTGGCGCTGTTAAATGCATTCTTCACATCTATCTTCACATAGCAACAGCGCAGTATTGGTCCCCCTTTCGCTTCTGTTTAGATGCCTTCTCGCCACTCTCGAGCACTGTCCGAATTGCAGCCACTGTTGATGCTCCTTTGTGGATTCCGAGATCATCGTTTGACACTTTCCGATCATCCGTTTTTGCTCCTTCTTCCTCGGTAGTTGGATCGTACTTTGGGAAGAAACTTTCAACAATTATCTTCAGCTTACCTGGGCATATTTCGGCTTCTTGGCACAGCTCTTTATGGCTAAGATTGATCTCCCCTTTTAAAGCGGCCCTAGCTTCCCGAAACGCTGTCTTGCACTCCTCCCTATGTGGCTCCGGTACAGCTCATTGTACCCGCCTTCTGGTTTTAGGACAAACAGCGTTTAGCGTACTGAGCGTCTCATTCCACCAGTAAACTGTATGCGTAACAATCCTTGTTAGATAAGCCGCATTTGCATTCTCTGGGACCGAGAATGTTCGGCCGAGTTGCCTCAACGAAGAGGTCTTTGTTGAAGGCTTTTTTGTTCCACTTTCGCTCGCCGGTCAGGATTCTGTTGGCCGATACGGTAGCGAATCGTCTGGTGGTCACAATGGGTATACTTTTCGCATCCATGTTCGCGGTCATTGAAGGACTACAGAATGTGATGTCGACGATAGACTCCCTCCCGTCTCTCCGAAATGTGCTAACGGAACCTTCATTGCACAATCATGTCTAACTTCGCTAAAGCTTCCTGCAGGATACATCCTCTTAAGTTAGTTACTCTACTGCCCCACTCCACAGCCCAGTCGCCAAAGACACCCGACTTTTGGCCGATCAACTGGACGGTTAACTTAACTACGCTAAGTATAAGGCTAAAGCTTAAGCTGCACTGCTACACTGTCCACCTTGGAGAAGCGTAACAGCTGTACACGAAGACGCCTTTGATTTTGGCGATCACGAAGCCTTCGTATGAGCGTTTTATCACTTCTTCAATGGAGAATCAGCTGATAACTTGTATTACAGCTACCGTTATCAGGGGGACTTGGTACGGCTCTGCAATCAAAGCGACGTCACACATAGTTTCTGTCGTAGATTGCCACAATAGTACCTGTACAGTGCCACAGTGATTCATGTTTATCTGGGTTATCTCCATTACCGTTAGCGTGCACTCTCCCTCTTGTAGGCAGCATATTTGGAGCACCCCGTCCGATGGTCGTTTCCGTCCTCTACGGTGTAGCATGCACTTGATTTTCTGCGTGCAGTCTCCCGCAAAATAGCTCGTCTGCCCGTATTTCCAGCTCATTCTGAATCTATCTGGGTCTTTACAAGCCCCTGCTCAATGTCCAAAGCCCAAATTCTTGAAGCATTGCGCTTGTTTATTCACTCGTGGGGTGGCACTCAATGGGCATCCGACTGTAACTTTGCCTACTTCGAGCGCCTTGCCAGCAGCGGTTACCGGTAGACGAACTATCGCTGTTAGAGGTTCCTCGTACCCCTTCTTTAACCGGATTGTCATGTGCACCCCATCCAGGCTGCACTGCTGCTTCAGTTCACCCCTCAGTTCATCTACCGTCGTGATCTCATCCAGGTCCTTGAATACAATAACTGTCTCCGAGCTTAAAGATTTAACTTCTGCCTCGTCATCCAGTGATTTAGTAATAATCTACATAGTCCGGCTGTTGATCGTGGGTTTCTCCTTCAACTCGAAGACCATCGCACCTTTTCATGTACATCTGGTTCTTCTCGCGTTTTCCCCATAATCCCTCAGTTCCTAAGATGCTTTTATTGCTACGATTTTTGATTATTTAAATCTAATAGCGTTTTCGTTTTTTCTTGGTGCTACACCGGTGTAGTGCAAAGAAAGAGATAGACTGATTACACCCAAATTTGAATGAGTGTAGCACCGACTACACCGGTGTAGTACACTGTCAAAAACGAAAATATCATAAGAATCCTAGCAGAAGCGACACAGATTTGCTTCGTCGGAGTTGCTTTCGGAATTAGGTTTAGCAGATCCCAATGCTGCCCCAACCCCACCACATTCTAGCACGACACCCTAAAGGACGATTCAGACGATACATCAACTTCCGTCAACGGAACGTCACCGTTCCGTCAGGTTAAGTTTAATACTTTTCTCTTATACCCGTTCACATGTGCCGTACGTCAAAACGTTCCATACCATTCATGTTGTGTGTGAATGCCTCCATTTAACTGCATGTAACGTATCCCGACGGAAGGGTGACGTTCCGTTGACGTTGACAGAAGTTGATGTATCGCCTGAATCGTCCTTAATTCGCGCAGGATAGGTAGGGGGAGTGCTCGTTAAGCCTGTGAACACCTGTCACTGCGTTCCCTCGGTGTGTGTCAAATAATGTCGCTCACTTTTCTCAAATTCTCAATTGCGCCACTAGGTGGATTAACACAATTTTTTTTGCAATTTCCGATCACCACACAAGCCATTAACGAATGGGATTCAAAAGAAAAATCGTATATTCAAGCGAGCACTAGGACTTCAGGTCATTAAATGATTTACGGATGTATAAAAACTTCAGAACAGAAAAACCAAGTTTTTTTTATTGTACGGTAATTAATTACATGGATGTTCTTATAAATCATTCCATTGATTCGGTCAATCCAAAAAAATATTGTACGATAAATTAAAAAGAAACATTTAAAAATCATTTCACTTTAACGATTAATCTAAAACGATTGCCTACTTAAAATTGCCTCAACGGCCCATCCAAACTTATATAAGTTAACAAAAATGCATCAACAAAAGGAATGTTCCTTCTGACCCTGTACGATCATCTAGGGTACACGACTAATCACGAGCGAGAAGTACCCATTCGAGTAATACAGTTCGTCATAGTCATCGATATAGTTTGTGTTCCGCAGGGGTTTGTAATCTTTGAATGGATTGTCGGCGGCACGTTTCACAAACACCAGATCCTTCTTTTTAATCGCTCGCTTACTAATACTGTAAATGGTTGCACAATCCTGACAAGCTTCCGCTCGCGTGTAGGACGTGAAAACGATCGGAATGTTGACATACCTGATCAACCGAACCAGAGTCGAGGACCACGTGTCTTTGCTTGATTCAATATGCTCGTGAAATCCACAATTGTAGCTTACAATGATCTGAGGACGCTCCATATGTTCGACTGGTTCCAGCGAGTGGAACAGACCTTTGTAGTAGTGCATCTTGATCGAGCAAGTGCCCTCATATTTCAGCTCGATTTCATCCTTAATCGAACCTAGCGAAGGCCCGATAAAATAGATTATCACATCCCGCAGCTGCGGAATGTAGGTGAAAATGACAGAACAGGTGTTGTAGTCGAAATAGACGATTTCATCTTCGGCCCCCACTACGTAGATTACTAGGGAATTCTGCAGCTCGTGGTTCATGTTCGTAAGATGTAACGCATAAAGAATTGTACCGATGTGTGAATAATTCGATACGAATTTAAGATCGTTGAAGTTTTTCACCGATTCTGGTCTGAATGGAATGTTAATTTTGTACGCTAGATTCACCAACTCGAAGGAATGTTTTGGAAATCTGCTTAGCTCAAATTCGGTTAGTTTCGGAAAACCGAGCGTTTCGAGTCGTGTTGGATAATCTAAAATATTATTGCACAATTACTTCTCACATTTTTTGTTTAGGAAATTAAAACATTTACCTGCATCCAGCAAAAGATTAATCCGGTACATTTCGCACCACCTGGCATGGTCCGCAGAGTCGTGCGTCCGATGCTCGTCACTGCAGTAAACTGTTTGATAGCAGTCTTCACATGGTTTCAACTTGGATGAATCGTATTCGAAACACACGCGACAAATGTTCGGGAAGCGCAGTAGAGTATACTCGTGTTGATGTAGTTTTCGTTGCAGTATTGCAATGATCAAACACTCCGCCAGCGATATGGTACACTCCAAATCCCGGCGGGTGCTCCCAATAATTTCACCGTATTCTTCTCGCACTTCAAGGATGTGCTGAATGTTCTTCATCGTCAAGATTTTGGTCACAGCTCGGCAGAAATCTTTGTGTTTTTTCCAGTCTTCCTTCTGATGCTGCTCTCCGCAGTATCCGATCAACCGACAACCCTTGCAGTAGCGTAAGTTTTGTCCCACCAGCATCAACCGATGCTCGGTTGCCCGGCTGAAGCAAACATTGCACCGCGTCGGGTTGAAGTTGTTGTAAAGCTGTTCATCCATATCTGTGCATAAATTGGTTATAAGGTTCGATACATCATTGAATAACATCGTTCAGCCTTACCTCGCAGGAAACGTACGATTTTCTACACTAATAATCTTCGCAACTCAGAAAAGCGGGTACAAATAAATATCTTTAGATTAGGTGTAGTACCGCCAGCTTGCTACTTTTATGAAGCAAAAAAACCTTTTCTTATTTTTTTACCCCTGTTGAAAGGATTTTGTGGTTGGGTGTTGCTGACTGACTCGAATCAAAATTCGTCGATTGCTCTTAGGTCGAATTGACGACGCTGAATCCCTCCATAGGGATTCAACGTCTTCAGGTCGAATGTAAATAAAGTTCGTTCTGTAGTGTTTAACTAGCGCCCAGATGGCGAAATCGTTGGAGTTCGACAGTGATATACTGCCCATAAACGCATAAGAGTCCCATGTGGATTTTTGTCGAAAATGAGTTATCCGTTGGATTGTATTCTGTATCACCACTAAATCACACTGCACAAATAAGATTACCGGGTTTGTTCAGAAAAAATTTAAAAAAATGCCAAAACATGGTTGTCCCATCCATTTGGCTCAATGGATGGGACAATCTTGAACAGCGTTTTTCTCGGTTTGCTGTTTTTCAACATGGGACTCTTATGCTGTTATGGGCAGTATAGTCACTTGCCAAATATATTATTTACCAGATACTATTCCGGCTCCGTTCAGAAACATCTTTCTAAGGTATGCCTGGGAAGCATAAGAGTCCCAAGAACCGAAGCGGCGCAAATTCGCTGAAGATCTGCCAGGTGAGAATGCCACCGTCGGAAGCGGCGATCTCTAGTGAACACACTTCTGATTCACTCGTTTGTCCGGCTTGCTCAAACATAGGAGCTATGACTAGCTTAAGTTCGACTGAGCGATGGCAAAATCGGACAGTGAGCATAAAAAGCAATGTGATGTACGATGTATGATGTAGCCACATTAGATGGCACAATCGAAAACATGGCAACGCTACTAAAATGCAAACAAGAATGAACACTCCTGATGAACTTGGCTGAATGTTGCCGGATCGAATCGAAACTCATCGAATTTAAACAAAGTTCATTCTGTAGTGTCAAACTGGTGTCCAAGTGGCGAAATCGTTGGAGTTCAACGGTTCAAATTCAGCGTTGCCAGAAAACTATTATTTCCCAGTATTGATTTGGTGGCCGTCAAATAAGAAATGGATTCACGCTCATTCAAAACTACTCAAAATTTGAGTTCTCACTAATCAATTTCAAAAACCGGAGTAACCTGTCAAAAAATGAGTATCGATTTGAGTAGAATTGACTCAACTCTTGAGGAACCATTAAATTATCAATGATTTGAGTGGAAAAAAAATTACTGGTGGTGCACGGAGTGGTGCAATCTGCAAACAAGATTGAAAATTGATTCAAATGTAGATTAAACAGCAAAAGAATCGACGAGGAGAAAAACTAAAAGGTATGTTTTCACAAGTGTTGTTCTTTTTTTAATAAAAGGCTTTATTATTTTTTAGATCAATTCAAACGAGATCCTATTTACAGGAAAGTGGAGAAAGGACCTCGGAATAGACTTTTACGTATTGTATTAACGACTAGAGATGCAGGTAAGTGGATTTTAAAATACTGATTAAGGCGTTTGTTCCTTTTATTAAAAATACGGAACGGTTAAATTTAATATTTGGCCTTTGCGTAAAAAGTACTCAAAATTGACATTTTCTTCCGAACTCAAAACTGAGTAAGCGAGGAAAACTCAATTTTTGACTATGTGCACTTTTTATGGAATTGAGTGGCTGGTCACTCATTTTTGAGTTATTTTCAATGAGCGTGTGGGAACAAGATAATTATAAGTTTATTATTGGAACATATAAAAGTATTATCTGAACGAACGTCTGTTCACGAATGCACTCGCTTCGGTGTCTTCCTTTTTACCCAACAAACAACGAAAGCTAAACAAGCCTTCTTTGATCCAAGAGAATAGGCTGAACAAGAACTGTTTAAGCAATTATCCAGCTAAATTGTTTGTTGGGTAGCTCCTAGGGGCAGATCACTCTAAGAATGTATAACAAGTTTACATCAAATTCAAAAAAAATGCAATTAATTTCCATTTTTGCATCAGCTTTGCACTCCCTCGCAGAAAAGTTTGTTCAACAAACGTCCTACGCTGATCCACTTTGTTCGACGTTTTGTTAAATGTAGGGCTAGTTTTTCTGTAGGGTTTTGACGTCTTACACGCAACGCAAACAACATTGCACGCAACGCAAAATACATTAAGAATTTCTATGTTGATGGAAATAAATGCATTTAATTTCGCTGATTTTTAAAAATGCATCACAAGTGATCTGCCCCTAGAGTAGCTCTCTTGTTGTACTGACGCGGGGTGCTCAGTGAGTAGCACTCATTCCGATAATTCTGGCAAATTTCCGTTGCTTCAATCTGCCCAACGACTTTGTTAAACAATCCGCAGTCATTTCTTCCGTTGCACAGTAGACACTTGTTGCAGCTGACAAAGGTCCTTACGAAACGTTCCCGAGTCTTGATGTGTTTCGATCTCTTTGATGGGCTTTCTGAACGAACGAAAGCAATTCAACTCTGATTGTCCTCGTAGATTAAAGTTGGTTTCACCTGTACGTAACCCGTTTTGTGTAACAGCTTTCGTAGCCAAATTACTTCCTTGCATGCTTTACTTAGCGTCGTATATTCTGCTTCCATGGACTATAACGTCACAGATGGTTGTCGACGGCTCACCCAAGAAATTGCTCCTCCTCCCAGTATGAAATAATATCCAGTTGTAGACTTTTGTGATTCCTGATTAACGCATGTAGTAAACCTGAATCGTCGAACGGTTTACTACATGCGTTAATCTTCAATTAACCGCTATCCATCGGTGTCTTTGTCGGTTTCGCATCCTTCATCCCGAAGCGATTAGCTACTTGGTCAATGTAGCTACCAAGACCAATGCTTTACCTGCCCTTTCGGCTAATCTGCATAGCATAGCAAAAACGACCAATGGGATGTGGGTTTGGAGTGATTTATATAATATTCAACTAAATGGATAATAAAAATTAATTAGAAATTAGACTGATCTCACCAAATTCACTTGATTGGTCTGTAACAGGTGGCTTCAAAAGCCACCGTTATGATACTTTTTCCGAGCATTCCGCTTAGATGGGATACCGCAACAATAAAAAAGTCTCAAATGAAGTTGACGAAGAAGGCATCGATGATGATTCGGGTGGCTGGTCTAACTGCAAACAACTAACAGACCAATACCGATGCTGACGTTTTCACTAAATTGAGTATATTATTGGAGACAGTAAAACACAATAGATTTTAATGTGCAAGAATATAGCAGTTTTAAAATTTCCTCAGCGCAAGAAATAAGCCGTGAATTTCAGTACTAAGATTTTTTTTGGCGAAGAAACGTGACAGATTGAGAAATCGCGTCCACCCCGCTCTTTGCATTCCCAAAAAATAGAAAATTTTTCCAAGATTTATAAAAAAAATCATCAGGGTTGCGTAGCCTTTCATGGATTCTGTTGTGTTTATGAGGACGCATAATAAACACGTGGTTTCACGTTTAATATCTGTTTATTTCTCCTCTCTCATTCGCCATCCGTGTTCCCAGATCCAACATACCATTTTCTCCTTTTCTCAAAATCAAGACAAGTTTTATATAATTACATATCATAACCTTGGTATTTTACCGGGACTTTAGATTCACGCCTCCGTTCTGTGATACGAGTAGGAGAAGGTTAGCTTATGGTTCACTTCATCTAATCCTTGTAATTGGGTTCTTCTTCGATTTAAATTAGGTGTTCCGACATGCTTCCGCCAGATGAGCGAATATAGCCTGCGCAAAACATAGATAGTTTTTTTCGATTATAGATTTTTTAACCTTAAGGTCATTCGCCTCTTCGGGCTAGAAAAATCTCTTATGAAAAATTTCTATCCCTATGTGCGGGGTCGGGACTTTAACCCAGGTGCGCTGCGTACAAGGTAATCGATTTACCAACTACGCTACGCCCACCCCAAAAAACATAGATTGTGTTTGTCAACAAACTTCCATTCTGAAACTCTCTTAGCGATAGCCACATGTCATAGGCAGTAGCAGAAATTAACACATGGTACAACTGATTGTTCTCCAAGGCGAAGCCAATTGGCACACGTCCCTTGGCATCCTTAACCAACCATTGTGCATCAGCTACCGCCGGCTTCGGATCTTTCACAGTATCCCAAACCCCAAAGCTCTTCTTTTAATAGCAGCTATTTCATTTGAAATTTCTAGCTGTCCCAATTAAAATCATTCAACTAAACAAACTATTGCTTCCATTTTGTTTGTCAACCTGGCCCGGTTTGATTGTTTCACATAAAACACAAAGTCCGCAAAAACGCATTCGCTTTCCGTATCCACACTTACGCAGCTTTTCTGGGCCCATAACCTATTGATTAGGGGGCCGTCAAATAAGAAATTAATAAAGAACAAGATTATTATAATTTTATTATTAGAAAATATAAACGTAGTACCTGTACGAACGTCTATTCCCGAATGAGAAATAATGCACTCGCTTCGGTGTCTATTTACGCCACTTCCTCTACCAGTTTGTGATTTTGACAGCGCCTACTCTCCTGCCGTTTTTAGCACACTTCATTTACTGACGAGGGGTGCTCACTATTTGTATTAAAACCCAGGATGTTTTAGTAAATTTCCTGTTAGCATCCGGTTCCTATCAGGAACATGAAATCATGAAACGAATCGGTGCAAAGCCGCTGAAGATCCGCCAGACGAAGTAGCCGCCTACCTACCGTCGGATGCGGACCTCTCGCAAGCAAACCTGTGATCCACTCGTTTGCTCGGCTTATTCAAACATAGGGGCTGTGTCTATTTTGAGTCCGAGTGAGCGGTAGCAATATCGGACAGTACGCGAAAAAAAATGATGTGGTGTAGCCTCATTAGGTAGTGGAATCAAAATTAAACTTGAAATTCTGGTAAAATATAAATGAAATGGATGAATACCTCGAATGAACTGAATCAACTGACATTCCGACGAGCAGTGAAGCCAATTGTCATCAAAATTAACACTCATCACCAAATCAAACCTGATAGTAATCCATGGTTTCGATGCACGAAAATGTATGCAGACGAAAACTTTCCATAGTAACCTATTTTCAAGTTGCAAACCAATCTGACTCTATGAAAAGCGTAAGTTTGCTTGTTTGCATTCCTTCCATTCGTTTATTCAGCGTGATCATTTTTCAATCTGAGTATGCTGCACTATCTTCGATTTTGATACATTCAGAAGTGAGGCGTGGGCTCCATAATATTTTCCGCATTCAATCGATGTGATTGAAGCAGTTTTGACGTTCCGATTGCGATGAGAAAACATCCATATAGGCCCGATCTTCACTCAATGCTGAGTTGCCTCTGACAACACGTAGTACAGCATGTATTGACGAATGAAAAGTTATATTTGGCGCGTTATGTATTTGGATTTGATCGCCTACTACAAATATGATGACCTGATAAATAAGGTCGATTGGTTCAGTATACAACATTCAAGGTTGATATGCATCATTTCGGATCATCAATATTTTCATCAATCACCATCACTGCTGACGAGTTTTTTTTATTTCGTTTATTTGACACGGCTCATAGCGGTAGCTTAACGGAGCCGTGGATCTTTTATGTGTTTACAATATGTAAAAAATAAAAATAAAAACAAATATTATTGTTTGTCCGATGGATCTCGTGCGCGCAACTTTTTATTGCGAGCGGAGACCTTCTTTCGCGGCTCGCCTACTGCGTCATGGGGACTGTTTAATTCTCTCCTGTCCTCTGTATCAAGGTCATCATCGTTAAAAGTGCCTTGGTGCTCGCGACCAGATGTTCTTTCCTGCTTCTTGCACTTACGGGTGACCAATGTAAATCCGTCGTCATTCTTATTATCTTCATCACCGATGTTACTTACAGTTGTTTCAGGGGTGCTGGATGCTGCTTTGGCAGTTGTCAATATGGACTGAACAGCTGCCACAAATTTGGCAACCGTTTGTGGTTCAGGTATTGGTATTGAAAATTCTTTTTTGGGTTGGTTTTCCGTGGATTCGTTGGCAATCGGTAGCGATACATTCTCCTCTGTATCTTCCGCGCAAGGTTGTCCGTGGTGTGCTGTCTGATTACAATACTTGCACGTAGGAGTTTGCCACTCATGGGTGCATAACGTAGTTTGATTAATAGTAGCTTCGTGGGTTTTAAGTTTTATAGTCAAGTGGGAGGGGATAGGTCTTTCGATCCGCATCCTCACCACAAGAACACCGTTAGGTGTACCCGGGAAGAAATTTCTCCACGTATCACGTGTAACGGATTCTACTTCTCCGTATTGCGACATGTATTTTGCGATTAGATCAGGAGGGGTACGTGGTGATAGGTCATGTAATTTTACATCTGCATAGTCTTTTTCTATATACACGGGAATCTTAATTCCAACTTTACCACTTTCAGCCACGTGCTTCAAGTTGTTCTGCAAAACGAAACGTTCGGCTTGTGCTAACGTGTTGAATGATATGAGCACTACATTGCGAAGATGATGATACTGTAGATACATAACCTCCTTGAGCATTAGCTGCATTTTCACCTTCAGCACGTATTCCACTTCACGAAAACTCAATCTTATTGAATTAAGAATTTAAAGTCAACGACCGCTGTGTTGGGTCGGAGCAGAGATTTTTCGTCAACTTTACTCATGATGGCAAGAATAAATTAAAAGTTTCCTTTATTCTCGAGACAATGCACACTAGATCGAGAGGTTGCTAGTTGTTGTTCACTTGGTTCGATTGTACGTCTGACTTGGGCAGAAGTAGAAAGTAGACTGCTGACGAGTTTTGATTTGAGCCAATTTGTTTCCACCATTACTTTTTTTGTTTCCAATGTGGCTGCGCTACAGCGCTATCTGACTTCGCTACCGCCTTCAGTCGGCCATAAACTAGCCATAGCCTCTAATGTGGTTTTTGTTTGAAGCGAAACTGAGCCAGTTTCTAACCCCAACTGCTGTCGAAATAAATAGACTGACAACGGTTGGAGTTAGAACCTGACTCAGTTTCGGGTTCAAACGAAATCGCCATAAGTTGAACTTTGTTTACATTCGACGAGTTTTGATTCGAGCCAATAATAGGGGCCCCATAACTCTGTTTATACTTTCGACGAGTTTTGAGTCGAAGCAGTAGCATCCCACCCCGCTGACCTCAGTGTGACAGATTCCTTGCATATAAATATTTTTAAAGTAGAATGGTATTTTGCGGTGAAGTGTTATCGCATATTTATATTGTTTATTGCAGGTAGCACGAATAAATTTATTGTTGGTTATTCGTAAAGTTAACATTCACTCAATGAACAATCAAAATGTTAAAATTTCTACGTGTCAAAAATCACTATATTCGGATGGTGTCAAAAAGTCCTTTCGGTCAACGTAGTTGCGGCGAACAAAGGTTTCGTTATTGTACGAACCATAATACTAATCTAGGAGACGATTTGCCGTTGTCCACTGTATCTATCAGCGACTTTTACAAAGTGCACAGTGCTACTGCGTTGTGGAATAAGGAAGAACTCTTCAATCAAATCAACAGATTAATCAAATGCGGCCGGGATGACTTCGATATTATTTACAAGATAAATAAACGGATTCTAAAGGCAGCTCCACCAAAAATGATTACGGATAATATTCAATTGCTTCTGGAACGGGGCGTCGGAGAACAATCCATTCTCAACTATCCAAAAATTCTATCAATTAGCACAGGTATGCGCACAGTTTGTTCGGGGACTCGAACGCATTAACATTTGATTGCTTTGTTTTAGTGGACCTTGCACAGAAATTATCTGTTTTGGAAAACTTTAAATATCTTGAAGATATTAACCATATGGTACCATTTCTCAACATTCGACACAGTGTTTTAGAAAGAGTTGTTGAGATTTCTCAGAACGAAACAATAATGTATGGAAATCGTTTATACTACCTACGCGCCAAGACTGGACAGGATGTGCACACGATTGCCCGCTATCTAGCTACTAGTATCAGCGTGTACAAGATAACTTTGGAAAAGTTTCAATTGAATCTTGATTACTGTCTCCAGCACTTGGAACCCGCGGACGTGGTTAGGCATTTGTCGATCCTGGCTTACGCGAGCTCATCCATTGTCGAAAGATTGCAAATGTTGAAAACTTTTCCATTAAATAAGGTAAAACCGTGGATGGTTAGAGTGCCCAACCTAGCACTAGAGAAAACCTTCGACAAAGTCTTGCAACAAGGCGGTGATCGAACTTTCAAAAACCCTCTTTCCGTTGTTTGGTTTGAAAATCACATAGTTCAAAAAATGAAAGGTTTGTACGACTTTAGCGAAAAAGAAGCGAAAGCGATTTACACCATTTGCAAGGGAGGTGTTGCGTTGCTGGACAATATGGAACAGTTGCAACAGAAAGGTGTTCGAAAAGAGACTATACTAAAGAATCCTTTAGTGCTAGCTGCCTCAAAAGAAGACCTTGATTCCAAATTAAGGATCTTGTCCAGCTTGAATACGTTGCGACATTTAAATGACGTCATTCCTCTTTGTCAATTGAAAACTTATCAAGTGCTGAAGATTGTACGTTATATGAACAACGAGCAACTGCCGAAAGGAAATAATCGGATATATCATTTCGCAGATCGAACAGGAATTGATCCAGCAGTTGTGGCTAATCAATTTGCTCGTCGTACATTTATGTTTCGCATTCCGAAGCAAAGCTTTATTGAAAACCTTGAATTGTTCGCAACAAACATGAGCTGTGAAGATGTGCTAGCCGATTTGTGGGCTTTTAAGTACTCCCCGGCGGTAGTAGCGGAAAGAATAGCCCGCGCCCGAGCAGTCCGTGGGAAAAAGCTAATGCCTTGGATGGTTCGCTGTCCCGATGCCGTACTTGAGAAGTCACTTCAGCTGACGAAGGATGATCGTGAACTTCTGGGTGATAACGATACCATCGTCGAATACTTAGGTGAACGATTAGGATTTGATCGAGATATTACAAACGCTATCATCCTTAAAACGCCCGCGGTAAAACATGTGCGTATCATGAAAGTCAAAAAGATGATCGATTATCTACTAGACGAGCTGGACTACACACCTCACGATATCGCTTTGAACATACGTATTCTAATGCACAGTTTGGAGACCACAAAAAAGCGAATGGAACAACTGAAAGAGATCGGCTGTCGACCTCGATCGTTGGTTATTGTTTGTAAGAGTCAGCGTCAGTACGACATGTTTGTAAAGGAGTGGTTGGAAGGGAAACAGCGGAGGCAGAAATGGCTTGAATCCAACAGCAGCTAAAAGTGTTTGATTTTAAAGTGCTCCTACGTCCTGATAAAACTAATGAATAAAAAAACTCCGTTAATGTTTGCATTTTTTTTTTATTTAAATACGTTGTACGCTTATAGGCTTTTCTGTTTCACAAAAACATTACTTGAATTAAAGTGAACCATCAGCATGGCAGCAGATAGACGTGCTTGCGAATCTAGCTGCTGAACGTCGTGAGCCCATTCAACTCGACCCCAATATCCCTGCTGGTATTCCTCCTCCAATCGTGCCAGCAGCACTGCCTTCTCCGGACTGATGAATCGATCTACGCAAGCACAGGTTAAGATTAACGATTTAATCGTATCGACGGCGAACATGAATCCATGCAGGGCTGCTTCATTGTACGACGATAGATAGCGACTAATATTCATAGCCGTACCTGGCGCAAAGTTTGGAATTTCTAACCCATCAGTGGCACTTAGTTGGACTTGGAATCGTTTGTTAAACCAATCGATAATGGGGTCCCATTCGGCTATCTGTAAGTTTTTGAGTGCTGCTTCTCCCTAGAGTCAAAGTAGTTGTGATTAACTGAATATAATCTAAAAGACTTTTTGGAACTTACACCAGAATGAAACAATACGGCATCGGTATTTAAGTAATTTACAAGGTAGTTTACAATATCAGCTTTTTGCAGGTGGTTTGGGTTATCTAGTACCGTGCTACTCAGCGCTGTCTGAAAAGAAGTGAGATTGCTTTTTACGAAGATCGGTGGTAGATTATTTGATATGAAATCATTGGTGTAACGGTCATTTGGTATATTTTTGCTTTTCTTTTATAAAAAAAGATTGTTATTTATCATTTCAACACTCGACTGACTAACCGAGGTCGGGAGTGTCATGTGTCGTATACTATCGGAAAATGACCGCATAGTAAATTTCCATTAACCTGGTATCACTATGATATTGAGATAATACAAAAACCATTAACCCTCAAAGGTGATTTTTTAATGCTTTAAAAATTGTCAGGATTATTACGAATGTTAGTGCGCATTTGAGGATTAAAATTACTTGGATTTACCAGGCTAGCAAACTAATGACCAACCACAGACAATTTGCGCGGCAAAGTTTCTGAGTTAATGTCACCAGGTATAAAACTGTATTAAGAAGCAACATTTAGTATTTTTAGTATTATTCAGTTGAAGAACATATAGATCTCAGAAAACGTCCCCCTAAATAAGGTCATGCGTAAAAATTAAACGTAGTCGCTACTATGCGTCTAAGAAACTCACGCATAAAACTTAAAGCCAGTTTTCGTATTGACGCATGCTAGGTCCTTCCTAAATAAAAACTTTGGACCTCAGGGTTTTATGATCCATATTTGAATTTCGTTTTATGTCACATCGTATATCGAATAAGTACTCTTGAAAAACCTACCAGGTGCATGCTAGATCGGTCGACAACTTCCTTTTGAGCATCCCATTCGGTGGCAATCGCTATAGCCAACGGTTCACTTTCAACGTAGAACGGAGATCCATTGGGAGTTTTTAGCTTGCGCTGGTCTAGTGTTATTTCGTACTTTCCGTTGCTGCTAACCACGCCGGTTTTGCGATAAAATCGTTTCGGTGGTGCCACTGTAGGAAGTGAAAATTATGTTCAAATTATTCGAAAAACTTACGCATTCAGACTTATTGAATTTTGAAAATTGATTGATGTGTGCCGGCTTAGTTCAGTGTGCAGGTTCCAGCTTGTGCATTTTTGATCAGAAGTGCAAAAACTAGACTATTCCATTGACACTACTGCTCGAAAGTGCAAAACCGGTGCCCTCCACTACACCGCTGCACGAATCGAAATATAAATTTAAAAAAATTAGTTGTCCCCAATTTTAATGAAAGATTGAAATTATATCCTTGATCTGATATACAGTCCTGTACTGACAGATTTTCGTATCCAATAAAACAATTACAAAAGAAAAGAATAAACTGATAAAGAGTATAAAATCTATCGTACTAAATAATTTTAGCATTTTACAAAAACTAAAACATCTCCAAAAACGCTCAGTTCTCATCCCGTACGGAGCTGTAATTATAGCCCGCAGGATTATTTGGAGACTACTACTTACTACTTCTGGTTATATAATAGGACTTACCGTATTTACGAATGATTATATTATATACTGTGTTTCTTATACCATTGAGTAATCTAGACGGGACCTGAATCATTTTGTTGTAATTTTATTTCATCTGATCAGTACCAAAACAATTTAAACTAATTTCAATGGTTCTGGCACACAACATAAACCGAAAGGTAAACAAACAGGCAAAAGCATGCTGGCCCGATGGGCTGGATGTTGTTAGCTCGAATCAAAACTCGTCGAAATCGTTCGAATTCAAAGGGGAGCTGCACGGTAAATTTTTTTACCCATTTTATGTCTGCAAATTGCCCGGAAGTTATTCGAGTTGCCAAAAAATGGGTATTTTTTTGTTTCTAGCAATGAGTACCCTAATAAAAAATATCATACACGAACTTTATCCCGTATAGTGCAACGAATCCACATATTGTTTGGATGATACCCTGAACAGGTCGTTAGGCTGTTAAATCATATGATGTTTATTAGGGTACTTTTATCCACTTCACTCGATGAGGTAATAAGCCGTATGAATAAAAATGAGCATTTGCTCAAGACAAGTTTGCTCTGCTCGATTCTGAGCAAAGTAAACTCTTGTAGCATTTGCTCAACTTGGTATGAATAAAACTTTACTTTACTCAGCTTAGACTGTAGCATGTTCGAAATTCGAACATAGCTTTTGCTCCGTCAATATTTTGTCAACAAATGTTAATTTCTCCAAGAAGAAAACTTACAAATTATTGATTCAATACAACACGGCCGTGATAAAATTTTGTAAGGTAAGTTTTACCGGATATTTACAACGAAAAACAATAATAAAACGCATTTTTTAGCTACTACACCTAGCTCAAGTCTGTGAGGTGCCGCTAGCAGATGAAAAAACACCCTAAAAGAAAAGAACGGAGTTTTGACCAAGACATGCCAGGCGAAAAAAGTAACCGGATATAACAACATTAAAATCTATTTAGAAATTCTTAAAATTCGGATGGTCAACATATCAACAATTGGTAATATTTGTGAAAAATAACATTGAAAAGAACTGCACCAGTACAGTATAGTAATACTACAAACGTGATGAATGACACCAATCACCAGTACCGTCAACAACATCGTAAATCTAGCAGCCGCAACTAGTGTAAACATAATCAAATTATGTTCCCTGATTTTTATATGTACGAATCGTTCATGTTCGGTGTCTACAATAAATGGAACGATGCCGGGGATCAGCCCTGTTACGATAATGCTGTTCAAAACAAAAACAATCTGCAGTTTCTAATGATCGCAAGTGAAACGATGCAATTTGCTACTACCTGTGTACACTTTACGGTGTTTCGAAGCATGGAGCAGATACTGCCAACCGGATTGTGCATCTTGTTAAAATTTTGAATAGTTATATTTGATCAATACCATAGTTCAGCCGTTTCATCGTTAAACTCAATCAACTATGGATGAATCAACCAAAGTACCAGTTATTACTCACTGTAAATCGATACGAAATTTCTTGCGGTTGTACTGGATAGTTCTTTGCGGAACATATAGTTTCTCATATTCCTTCATAGTGAGATTGTAATATGTCGGTACAGCTTTTTTATTAGTTTCATAACTTTTACACGACACATTCCGGTTGACATTGCTAGTTGTCGTTCTTGGACAAGGACTAATTCATGTCGTAAGTAATTCACACCTATGTTTTATGATATGTAGTTACATTACTTTGTGTGTATCTGTTTTATTTGCACAGGTAAACGCGTTGATTGAGTACCTTTAACAATGTTCAGAAGTATTCAATAGAAACAGCATCTTTGTCGCAGACCGAACCGACCCAATGTTACAGCAGAGGACGAACAGGGATATACAATCGGATGTTGATAGCTGTTATGAGGAAGAACGTCAGGTGAAGAAAACAACTCCGGTGCACAACAGCTCCAATTTTTATCGTACAAGCGCACATTGCATTTCCCTTAATTTAACAATGTTCACTGTAGCTATCTTTGTGATGGAACACAACCATTCATTATTTATCATTAAGATATGTGCGTTCCTAAAAGTAACTGGCGCTCTGATGCATAGCGGTAATGTTCCATTCCCCGATTATGTAAAGTAGCGCGGATATTATAACTGCTGATTGTGCATTGGCATTTAACATTAGTAAAATTGAACGGAAAGGCGGCAGCTAATGAGATGACGGAAAGAAGATATTTGAAATTTTTCATGGAAACTAGTAATATGTTAACTCGATAAGCACGATTATACTGGTGTGTTAGAGTGTATGAGTATTAGATTAGCATAATTATTGTTCATTTTTGAGAATAGTATAGTTTAAAGTTAAATCAATCAGTGTTTTAAATTATTAAAAACAAACCTGTTTTAATCCACCTAGTGGTGCAATTGTGCCTTTCTCATTTGTCCAAACGACGATTCCATGGCTGGTTATTTTCAATATAATGGTGGAAATGTATATTAAAGTAGCTAATACCCATCGCGCGTTGCTGCGACTTTCAGCGAAATAGGTGGAAAACACAATTTATTCCGAAGCGCCACCTGGCGGGCAGATAATCCCCAACCAATAGCACACAAACACGCTCCATAACAAATGCCTACTATGTATAAATTTTGATGGCAATCGATTAAGTCGTTTCGGAGTCCATAAATCATATACATACAAACATTGACATTTATATACACAGAAATTCATATACATAATCTGAATCGCCAACCACCAACTTGAGATGCTATGTGTCGACGCTGTTTCAACTTGAAACCAGATGCGGACCCAAAAGGAAGGTCCAGGGGATCCGGACCCCGCCGAAAATTTCCAACTTGTTAAGAAATTTTAAACTAGTTTAAATTTTAATGTAATTTAAGACTCAAAATCATTTCAAACCAAATTTTTCGCTAATTTTTAATAAACACTGCATTGGGTTGGGTATTACGTAATGTGTTCATTCAAAATCGAAATTTCAAACCCAATAGTAAATTTTATTCTGGAAACGCCCCAGCATAATACAAAAATATATAATATAGCTTAATCAGCATTAACTCAATGCCTATACTTTCAGCTAACTTAATTTATCATGCGGGGGTATGTGTGTGAAGAGGATGAATAACCCACAACCGAACCATCCCCCAGCCTATCTTGGTATACCTACTGGGTGAAGGTGATGGGATGTGGGATGCCTTTCTCATTTCTCCAAACTATGATTCCATGGCTAATTATGTTCAATATAATTGTGGGCGTGTCTATTACATTCTTAAGGTATTTAACACGTACCCCAAGACTACCACGAAAGTCGACGCTGACACACTTTAAACCATAAAGTATTATATTTAATTAGTTTAGTCAGCTTGAGTTCAATGTTGGCTTCGTGTGATTATATTTTGAAATGCTGGGGAAATGGGTTTGGACGTAGAGGGGGTGGGGGGTTAGTATAGCAAGAGTGGAGGAGGCGTAAGAAATCCTTTATCTTATTTTGGTATGCGGGGTAGATGAAGGGAACGCAGGTGTAAGGTTAGTCCAAGGGGGATGGGAGGTGATGAAAGGGGTGAGGTGGAAGGGTGTGGGTGGGGGTGTGTTTGTGGTTGGATGGGCGATGTAAAAGTTGGAATAATACTTAAAAAGTACACTTTAAAGTTTAAATAAAGTTATTAGCGAACTTTCAAGTTGCTTAAGCTTTAATAAGCTGCTTAAGCCACTATTAGAACACGAAACGAGAAGCTTATGCAGCTGACTTATACAAACTTTTGGTTGATTGGGACTATTTCAGTCAATACACGATCGAAAATCATTTCTTTCGATCGATTACTCTATCTATTACTATCTTTGATGTGCATTATGTTGTAGTATGTATGATTTTATCTCTCTGTTCACAACGTTCTTGTGTGGAATCATTAATTATTGTGTTAATGGGTAGACTTCATCTCATAGAATAATTGCTTCTGATTCCAGTTTGATTTTCGAAAAGAATCCTTTAGGTTGCAGAGATTCGTTATTGACAGAACCATTTCAACTCAGTTCGCGCTAGTCAACATTTCTGAACAATTGCATATTGCTTCAATTCCCATAAATTACATACATTTCGTTAAGCATTTTTGTTTTAAAAAATCATTGAGGTTGTATGTAAAAGCTGCATTTTTGTAATCTTATTTTGACGCCGGATTGTTCACCCCGGGTTTTTCAATTGAGCACTACTGGAGAACAGTTATGTTAGCTGCAATATGCGAACTATAAGTGTTGTATGAAAACGTTAAAAACACATAAGCAAGCTTTTTTACGGCAACTTACTCTTAAGAATACCTGTTAAAACAATCTCATCCAGTTTGTTTTGTTGACACCAATGATTAAGATTTGGAAAACCATGGGCAGGAAACACGTGCGAAATCTGCAGCAAATATTTGACGAAAGCAACGCTATTGGTGTTTTCGGGGGGTTTCCACAAACTGTACTCTTTGTCGTGCTATTGATTGTGTTATGGAAGAAAATCTGTCGACCCAGAAAGATTTTACTTTATTATAAAAAGATATTTTCGCAGGATAAAATCAATGTGACGAAACATTGTAAATTACCCCCTCAGTGTATATTTAATTCTTGCAATTTGTGAAAGTTTGCATGCTAAGTGATTGCATGTTAAGTGATATTGAGAATCCCAAAACCGTGTGGATACTATTATGTTTGCTTCGGAACTATTTCACCACGTGGCGTTAGTATACATGTGACATTATGAATTGAACTTGTTTTATTTAATGTAGCAATCCTGAGTCGTGATACATCGTGTATTCAGCGAAGTTTTTCCGACGGTGAAGGATGTGTATGTAATGGTTTGTTCGTTTCAAAACCTTGTTGCAACGTGGCACTAGGGTAGAGGAGATCGAGGCAGGTTGATACATGGGGCGTGTTTGTACAGTTAAAATATTTTATTCAAAACTTTCAAACACAGATCCACGTGAATCAGAACAGCTGCGCAAATACCTTCCAAAATGCTTTTTTTGTTACGAAAAAGTTTATTGCAGTAAAAAATATATTTTTTTTTTCAATTTTAATTTAACCCTTAAAACACAGGGACGACTTTGTTGCATATTTTTAATTATATCTTTTGATGCAGTGAAGCAATTTTTAATCGAAAAACGATTATATTTAGGGAAATATTTGCAAATGAATATGGAGGAATAGGGATACAAGTGGCAAATTCGGAGAGATTGCTGGAAATGTAATGTACACCTCGTATTTTCTAAAGAATGCATCAATTGCTTTAACTGACATTGCAGCTTACATTGCCGGATGTTAGGTTACCGGAAGCTCCGGAGTCCGGTTCCGGAGGGCTAGCTCAGATTCGGAGGTCATTTCCATCATGCGACAATTCAAATCACATTTTCTTGACTAAATAAGGCTGACGGAAGAGCAAACAGGTCATTTTGGACACATATGGCCATCTCAACATCAGTTCCGGAACACCGTTGTCTGGTTCCGGACGATCAGTTCAGACTTCCATCATGCGATATATCAAATCGCACTTTCTCGGTTAAATCTGACTGACGGAAGAGCAAAGATATAATTTTAAGCCAAACCGAACTGAGCCCCATATTTTTTTTTCTAGCATTTTTCATTCTAAAACGCATTTAGCAAGTTAAGAAACACTTATTTGCTTTCGTTTACTATTTGTATTCCCAAAAATAAATAGATGTGGGTGTTGCTAGTGCTATGTTGGATGCGATAGCGTTTTCAGAGCATGTATCTCTAAATGGCGCTTGGTCCTCTTTGGCTTAACACAGGCCATGTGACCATTTCAACATTAGTTCCGGAACTCCGGTGTCCGGATTAAGAGATCATTTCCTTCATACGATAAGTCAAATCCCACTTTCTCTACAAAATAAAATTCATGGAAGAGCAAACAGGTGTGGTTTTATTTTCTGCATGATGGGAATGACCTTTAAATCGGAATTGGTCCTCCAGAACTGAACAACGGAGTTCCGGGACGAATTTTGAAATAGCCATATGTATCAAAATGACATATTTGCTGTTCCATCAGTCTCATTTCGTCGAGGCAGTGTGATTAGATGTGCGGTATGATGGAAATGAACTCTAAACCGGAATTGGTCCTCTGGAACCGGACACTGGTGTTCCGGAAATGATGTTGAAAGGGCTATGTGTGTCCAAAACGGCCTCTTTGGTCATATATTGTCAAGTAAGTATGATTTGATGTGTCGCATGATAGGAATGGCTTCCAAATCTGAACTGGTCCTCCGGAACCGGACATCGGAGTTTCCAGTAACCTAATCTGTATGATTTCAAGAGAAAAACCTATTTTAATCCACCTAGCGGTGCAATTGTGCCTTTCTCAATCATGAATCACGAGAATGTGTGCGTTGTTTATATTCATTAAAAACTTTTAAATGCATATATTACATTTTATTATTATACATCACATGACAACTATATACAGGAAAATAAATCATTATTCGAGTTCTAAAATTTTGAAAAAGAAAAAACAGCCACGGTAATATTGAACTGAAAAAAGGTGCGAAATTGGCAGTCCCAAAAAGTCGATTTAAAAAAAAAAAAAAATTTCGAGATAACATAAAATCTCGACGTTTCATGCATTTTAAAGATGTTTGGCATCAAAAATACGAATTCGATTTCTGAAATTTCATGTGGTCCCCCCTTTGAAAAAAAATTTGAGTTCCGGCTTATATGGGAATTTCATATGTGACCGGACGGTTTAGTCTATATTTCCGGAACCATATAAGCGATCCGTACGAAATTTTATAGACATCTATGGGGATATTATAGCTATCATTTGGGACTAAGTTTGTGAAAATTGGCCCAACCATTTCCGGGAAACTGATGTGAGTTCGTAAATTTTGAAAGATGGCCGCTTTTCCCGGGCACTTCCGGAACCGTCTATGGTGGTTAATGTAGTCAACGAAAGTTTGGTTAGCCGTCGGTGACCTAGAACAGCAAATTTAAGTTGTTTGAGAGACATTTTAGCGAAATTTTTACCTTTTTTGCTTTCATCGGAGTATCGGTTTGAATCACAATTTGCTATGTGATCGCACGCCACAACCTGTAACTCCGGAACCGGAAGTCGGATCGGGATGAAATTAAATAGCCATTTACGGGGACGCAATACCTTTCATTTGAGGCCAAGTTTAGTCGAATCGGTCTAGCCATCTCCGAGAAACCGATGTGACTGTTATTCTGAATTTAGATACTTCCGCCGGGGCTTCCGGAACCGAGGATGGTGGCCAATGTGGCCAAATAGACTTTGAATGGATGTTAGTGACCTAATACTACAAATCGAAGCAGTTGTGGTCATATTTTGGAAAATTTTTCACCTTTATACATTCATTGCAGAATTTATTAAAATCGACATTTTCTGCGTGTTCGTACTTATCACCCTGTAATTCCGGAACCGGAAGTCGGATCCATTAGAAATTCAATAGCAGCCTATGGGAACGTTGCACCTTTCATTTGAGACTAAGTTTGTCAAAATCGGTTCAGCCATCTCTGAGAAAAATGAGTGACATTTTTGGTCACATACACACACATACACACACACATACATACATACACACATACATACACACACAGACATTTGCCGAACTCGACGAACTGAATCGAATGGTATATGTCACTCGGCCCTCCGGGCCTCCGTTAAAAAGTCGGTTTTCAGAGCAATTGCAATACCTTTCTATTGAGAAAGGCAAAAAGGTGCGAAATCGGCAAAGTCCCAAAAAGTCGATTTTTATAAAAAAAAAATTTTTCGAGATAACATAAAATCTCGACGTTTCATGCATTTTAAAGATGTTTGGCATCAAAAATACGAATTCGATTTCTGAAATTTCATGGGGTCCCCCCTTTGAAAAATTTGTTGAGTTCCGGCTTATATGGGAATTTCATATGTGACCGGACGATTTAGTCTATATTTCCGGAACCATATAAGCGATCCGTACGAAATTTTATAGACATCTATGGAGATATTATAGCTATCATTTGGGACTAAGTTTGTGAAAATCGGCCCAATCATTTCAGGGAAACTGATGTGAGTTCGTAAATTTTGAAAGATGGCCGCTTTTTCCGGGCACTTCCGGAACCGTCTATGGTGGTCAATGTAGTCAACGAAAGTTTGTTTGGCCGTCGGTGACCTAGAACTGCAAAGTTAAGTTATTTGAGAGACATTTTAGCGAAATTTTTACCTTTTTTGCTTCCATCGGAGTATCGGTTTGAATCACAATTTGCTATGTGATCGCACGCCACAACCCGTAACTCCGGAACCGGAAGTCGGTTGGGGATAAAATTTAATAGCCATTTACGGGGACGCAACATCTTTCATTTGATACTAAGTTTGGTTAATTCGGTCTAGCCATCTCCGAGAAACCGATGTGACTGTTAGTCTGAATTTGGATACTTCCGCCGGGGCTTCCGGAACCGATGATGGTGGCCAATGTGACCAAAAAGACTTTGAATGGCTGTTAATGACCTAGTACTACAAATCGAAGCAGTTGTGGTCATATTTTGGAAAAATTTTCACCATTATACATTCATTGCAGAATTTCTTAAAATCGACATTTTCTGCGTGATCGTACTCATCACCCTGTAATTCCGGAACCGGAAGTCGGATCCATTAGAAATTCAATAGCAGCCTATGGGAACGTTGCACCTTTCATTTGAGACTAAGTTTGTAAAAATCGGTTCATCCATCTCTGAGAAAAGTGAGTAAGATTGTGTTCGCGTACACACACACAGACGCACATACACACACACATACATACACACACACATACATACACACACAGACATTTGCCGAACTCGACGAACTGAATCGAATGGTATATGTCACTCGGCCCTCCGGACCTCCGTTAAAAAGTCGGTTTTCAGAGCAATTGCAATACCTTTCTATTGAGAAAGGCAAAAAGGTGCGAAATCGGCAAAGTCCCAAAAAGTCGATTTTTATAAAAAAAAATTTTTCGAGATAACATAAAATCGCGACGTTTCATGCATTTTAAAGATGTTTGGCATCAAAAATACGAATTCGATTTCTGAAATTTCATGGGGTCCCCCCTTTGAAAAAAAATTAGAGTTCCGACTTATATGGGAATTTCATATGTGACCAGACGATTTAGTCTATATTTCCGGACCCATATAAGCGATCCGTACGAAATTTTATAGACATCTGTGGGGATATTATAGCTATCATTTGGGACTAAGTTTGTGAAAATCGGCCCAACCATTTTCGAGAAACTGATATGAGTTTGCTAGTTATGAAAGATGGCCGCTTTTCCCGGGCACTTCCGGAACCGTCTATGGTGGTCAATGTAGTCAACGAAAGTTTGTTTGGCCTTCGGTGACCTAGAACTGCAAAGTTAAGTTATTTGAGAGACATTTTAGCGAAATTTTTACCTTTTTTGCTTCCATCGGAGTATCGGTTTGAATCACAATTTGCTATGTGATCGCACGCCACAACCCGTAACTTTGGAACCGGAAGTCGGTTGGGGATAAAATTTAGTAGCCATTTACGGGGACGCAACATCTTTCATTTGAGACTAAGTTTGGTTGATTCGGTCTAGCCATCTCCGAGAAACCGATGTGACTGTTAGTCTGAATTTGGATTCTTCCGCCGGGGCTTCCGGAACCGATGATGGTGGCCAATGTGACCAAAGAGACTTTGAATGGCTGTTAATGATCTAGTACTACAAATCGAAGCAGTTGTGGTCACATTTTGGAAAAATTTTCACCATTATACATTCATTGCAGAATTTCTTAAAATCGACATTTTCTGCGTGATCGTACTCATCACCCTGTAATTCCGGAACCGGAAGTCGGATCCATTAGAAATTCAATAGCAGCCTATGGGAACGTTGCATCTTTAATTTGGGACTTAGTTTGTAAAAATCGGTTCATCCATCTCTGACAAAAGTGAGTGAGATTGTGTTCGCGTACACACACACAGACGCACATACACACACATACATACACACACATACATACACACACATACATACACACACATACATACACACACAGACATTTGCCGAACTTGACGAACTGAATCGAATGGTATATGTCACTCGGCCCTCCGCGCCTCCGTTAAAAAGTCGGTTTTCAGAGCAATTGCAATACCTTTCTATTGAGAAAGGCAAAAAAATTAAGTTTTCAGTCGTTTTCATTCATGAACATCAAAATAAGATATTGATTTCTTTAGAAAATACGAGGTGTACAGTACGTTTCCGGCAATTTCTCCGGATTGGCAACTTGTATTCCTATCTTCATATTCATTTGATAGTGCTACTATTCCCCTAAATATAACCCTTTTTTGATTGAAAATTGATTCACTGTATCGAAAGATATAACCAAAACTGTGCAACAAAGTCGTCCCAGGATTTTAAGGGCTTATCACAAATATACTAGTGCTGCATGGTGACATAATTCCGAATAATGCGGTCACCGTCTACACGACCCCGTTTTAGAAGTATGGTTTTAAAAATCACTATTCCACAGTCGACTAATAACTGAATAGTCAACCAAAGTACACCTTGTGGATCCTCTTAAACTTCCGAGCAACTTTGCTGAAGAACAAAAGTTTCTAGATGATCAGAATTTCCAGATAATAATATTAAAAACTTTCCGAAGTGTTCCAATACTTTATTAAGAGAGAAAAGAGGAAGTGTTTCAGCGTTTTTACTCATAAAAGGCAGAAATCGTGAAAAATAGACATTTTTTTTAAAATGAGTAAAAAAGCCTCATAATTTGAAATTTATCTTGAAAACTCAACGTAGGGTTGGGTATTTTTTACATAGGATGTGTATGCAAAGTTTGAAAGAAATCAGTTGAGTAATTTTTGAATGGCAGGTTACACCGCAAATCATGCTTTTCCCAGAGACGTCCTGCAAAAAGCTTCATCACCGAGTCGTTTGTCGATATTTTTGCATAGAAAAATTACAGAATGTTATTTAAATAAACTATACTGTACAAAAGTTTTTATTGATTCGCTTCACGCAAAGTTCTAAAAAAATTCGCAGAAAAAGATGTTTTTTACGCTGAAACCCCTGACCCCCAGGGATTCCATACTTTTACGAAGAACATGACTCCTTGATCTCGGTTAAAAATTCTCATCAACCCGTATTCCTGGCATACGAATTTCGATATGAGACAACAATAAGTGGCGAGTGGATATTCATTTTAATCTAATTGTATGTAAATCGCATCAATGACATTTGATTATTTGGTACTTTTTTGATCTCGTCGAGTTGAGTCTAATGGTATGCCTTCCGAACCACAGTAAAAAGCAAGTTTTTGAGTCATTAACAAATCCTTCTTATATAAAGCAGTTCTATTCTCAGATTCTAAAATCTCTTTGATTCCTTCACCGTATAAAAGTTGGTCAAAAGCTTCAAGCGTCAAACGTGGGTTCGACGTAAGAATCATTTATGTAGAACCATGAGCATAAAACCGGCCCAAGAATTGTTTAGGCAACATTTACTGAGAAATATACCCAAGCAACCAGAAGTTCGAATAATACTTAAAAAGCACACTTTAAAGTTCACATAAAGTTCTTTGCGAACTTTCAAGTTGCTTAAGCTTTAATGGAAGTTCAAAGCTGCTTAAAATACTACATAACATAAAACGTATTGCAAAATTACTTAAAACGGGAAGCTTATGCAGCTCCCTTATACTTTTGGTTGCTTGGGTAAGTTTATGCACGTTTTTTTGAATACGAATAATTTGAATTCAACAGGGTTCCCAAACATGAATTATGAAGGCAAAGAATCGTTTAGCTGTTGTCGTTTACATGTCTGAAAATATGCACAATTCGTAATTCTAAATTTATGTTAATTCAGAATTGGATAGTTTCGGATACAGACAATTCGCATTGTAGTCTCCACGGTTTCTATTCAATACATTGAAAACGGACACGTAGAGTAGTCTGCGACGAAAAACATTCCATAGTTTATAAATACAGCGAGAACGGACGATAAGTAACATTTCGAAGCAATCAAATTATAATTTTCCGTAACTTCTTAATAAACAACACAAAATAAATTACTGAATTCGTTCACAATTTCAAACCAAAACTGTTCCTGATTCCTTAAAAGCGGAGACACCTTATAGTTATTATATCGATTTAGGAACCCATCTTGCTTGAAATGCGCGTTAAATTTGTTTAAATCCGTGTTCCTTGGCATTTTTAGATGTTTCCTGGCAGACTGATGATTAACTGTATGCTATAAAATACATCTTCTCGATTCTAATGATCAAAAAATGATCAGATTTGAAATTTAATTTTTCCAAGCATGCAACCGACCATGCTCAAAATTTTACTTCGTTTGCTCAGCATTTGCTGAGCATTTGCTCAGGATTTATCACTTTATTCATACGGAATCAGATGTTCGAAAAGCAAACACTCAAATTGAGAAAGCAACTGTCAAAGCAAAGTTTTATTCATACCAACTTGAGTAAATGCTCAACGCAGCTGCTCGACTGCTCGAATCTCAAGAAGCTGAGCAAATGCTAGTTTTTATTCATACGGCTTAATACCATTGGGTATATTGATCTTAATAATGGGTGAAAAATCCTTAAGAATTATTTCAAGCGAGTAAACTGCAAACTGACGGTAACGGAACATTTCGTAATGCTCCGAAAACAACGGCTGTTTAGACTACTGAGGATGTTGCAAATATGCGCTAGTTCGGCACTTTTTGAGCAGCCAAAAGATCCAGCCATCAAAAATATATACAGTTGGCGGTTTTGTTAAGTAATTTTAGAATGGGATATCTATCGAGATTCCTATATTTTTACATGACATTATAATGTGAAATGAATGTTAATTTATGTTTTACATTTCTTATAAAAGAAATGTATAGAATTCGCTCAAACTTTCAAGATTTTTTCCGAGGCCCGGAGGGCCGAGTCTTATATACCAATCGACTCAACTCGACAATTTGGGACAATGTCTGTGTGTGTGTGTCTGTGTGTGTGTGTATGTAACGGACAAATTCTCATTCGTGTTTCTCAGCAATGGCTGAACCGATCTTATCCAAACCAATTTTAAATGACAGAACTAAAAAATAGTATGAACGCTATTAATTTGTTTTTGATTCTGATGTTTAGTTTCCAAGATATGAATGTTTGAATGTGTAAAAATGGCCTTTTTTGCAGTTTTTTTGAATTATCTACCGAAATTGACAATATAGATTTACAATTTATATGTTTTTAGACAGCTTTAACGAATACCTTTCGAACAAGCTATAGATTGTTGAAATCGGACTATTATCAAAAGAGATATTTAACATTGAATGCGGACGAAAGATTTTTATCATTTCCCATTGCCAGAAATATGACCAAAAACATGTAATCTATTATTAACGCCAAAACGGCTTATTTTAGGTCAATAGTATCTTCGGAGAATTTAATGGAGGAAATATGCCCTTTCTTTTGGTATTGTGCTTTTGCTGATTGATCCCCCTATGAGTGAGATATTTTCACAAATTTTCTTGGAAGTGATTATATCGAAATGAAGCCTTCTACAAATTTGTAGCTCCTACTTTTGCGAATAACTTTACTGAAGACTTTAAATATCTATTTTGAATACTTTAAAAGTTATGGCTTGTTGTTTGTGGATTACTCTTTGTCGCCTATTTATTGTTCAATATAGAAATAATCCATTGAAATAAGCCAAACATTATTTCGACAAATCGAATTTTGTATTTCATTTTTCTATCTACAACCGCTAGAAATAATCACCGAACATTTCCAAGTTGTCTGGAAGGAACTTGATAACTTATCAGTGCAAAAATGTTCATTTGTGCGAACCTTCTGACTGCAATTTTTCTAACTAATGACCATCGGATCGATCTGAAACATATCGGAAAATGAAAAGCGAAATAAATAACTCCAAGCAATGGCGTAGCCCAGAGAAGGTTTTGGGGTTTAACACCATACAACGCTCCCCACCCTCCCCCCCACCACACCCAAAAAAATATTGGAGTGAAGTTGAAAATTTATTGATGCAGACTGATTTAATTCAATATTACAATAACAATTATCTGATCCGTAGATTGATAGCCTGTTGTTGTAAACATCATGAGGACTTTTGATAAATTGTCGAAATGGGGTCCTGATATGTAACTGATCTTGATTTCACAGTTGTCTAATAGCATCAATATCAAATTCCTGCCTGAAAACATTCCAATAGAAAATTACAGAGTTCAGCAATCAATCATAGTCCTCAGATTTATTTTCAAATTGATCTCGTTTTTGTAGAGATGTACTGTAATAAGGGTCTTTATTTAATAGGAAGAGAAGTTAAAATTGATTTAATGTCTATGAAACATAGAACTGCTCACCAAAAAAATGCATAACTTTCAACATTTGCTAAAAATGTTCTTGCCTTTCTCATTCACTCTAAAATTCGTCAATCTAATCCAGACCCTGAGGGCCGAGTGTCATATGCCAATCGACTGAGTTCGTCGAGATCGGAAAATGTCTGTGTGTGTATGTATGTGTGTATGTGAAAAAAATGTGACCTCTGTTTCTCAGAGATGGCTGGACCGATTTGCACAAAGTTAGTCTCAAATGAACAACCTTCCCATCGGCTGCTATTGAATTTTTTATTGATTGGACTTCCGGTTCCGGAGTTACGAGTTGAAGAGTGCAATCACACAGCAAATTCCCATATAAACTGAAATGAAAAATTTTCAAAATCAAATTTGTATTTTTGATGCCAAATGACTTTAAAATGCATGAAACATTGAGATGTTTGACAAAAATTGACTTTTTTTGGACTTTGGTACATTTTTGTCTTTCTCATATAGAAAGGTTATGCAATCACTCTAAAAATCGTCAATACCGGCCCGGAGGGAGTATGCAGTGAGGGGTTGCTACTTTAAAATTAAAACTAGTTTAAAATTTCTTAACAAGTTGAAAATTTTCGGCCGGATCTGGACCTCCCGGACCTTTCTCCATGATCCGCCGCTGGTTTCAAGCGATGTTTCAGTGTCACATAGTATCTCAAGATCGTGGCTGTCGATCCATTGTATTATGTGCAAATCGTACTGAACATGTAATATTCATTTCCACCATTGTATTGAACATAACCAGCCATGGAATCGTAGTCTGGACAAATGAGACAAGCACAATTGCACCACTAGGTGGATTAAGACAGTTTTTTTTAGGAATGCGCCGAGTTGAGACGAAAACGTAATATGATTAATAACGAGGATAACACTTTCCGAATGTAGAGAGAAATTTATGAAAAATAACGATGTCCATTCGATTCTAGCAGGTTCTGATCGATTTTGATGAGCATTTGATTTTTGTTGTATGACCAATTATATGTATAGGTCAAATGTTTAAAATCAGTAATTTAAGGTCAAGATAGCATCATTTTGAAACCGCCAACTTCGGAGGTTTAGTATCATCGATGAGTTTTACAAACGTTAAACAGCGCATCATTTGATAAAATAATTTTGACGGTATATCGTCCAAGAAGTATTTATGGTGATTTTTCTCAGGTTAATATTCATGACTACAATAAAGTCTCAACAAATTCGCTAGACACGAACTCTGTTACTATTTTCTGAAAAATTAATTCTGCATAATTTTAAAACTTCAAAAATTACGGTTTCGGAATTATGCCGTTTGGACAGTATGATCGATTTTCACCAAACCCCCACCAAACCGAATTTCTGGCTACGCCGCTGACTTCAAGTAAGTAGAAACAAAGTCGTTCTACACTCGTTCACAAGAAACTTCTTCGAATGCTGAATATCTATTATAATACATTGCAACCCTGATTTTATCAGCCAAATATGAACATATGTTTGATGGGCTCTAGCGGACGAACAAGACTGAATTCGAATAAATCCTTTCTTGAGCATGTTTTCCTTATCATAAAGATGGAAATATGCAAAAATAAAAAGTTCATCATAATCAGAAATAGTTATCAGACTACATCAAGGGACGGGAAGAATATTTTAACAGCTTTAGTTTATTATAAAGAAAAAAATGCCCGCTTTAGTCAATGTCCCCATTTTGTCAGCCTAAAATACGCCATGAGACTGAATAAAATGGGTCTTTATTGTATGTATTATTCACTGTGTTTCACATTAATAGGTACATTTCATTTTTGGGGATTTTTTATTGTATCGAACTACAACAATTTTTAGGTAATTTTCAAGGGGTTTTTTTTTAAACTTCTTCCAAAATTTGGCGAACCTATTCCAATTCGTATACCAATTAATTGGTATACTTAAGGGTTAATATGTTGCAGATAGAGAAAATACTGAAATTTTCAGCTTTTTTCTTACACAATATTACGAAAGATTATTAAACAATTTTTCTTAATAAGTTTGTGAAAATTATAAACTATTTGAAATTTTTTTAATAATTTTAATTTTTATTTAACCGTGATTTTTTAATAAATAGTAACCATCGCTTCACAACGTAGTCTATTTTTCATGGCTTGCGGTGAGCACGATCTCTCGAATTGCTGAACTGAAAATTATGGAATAGAAATTATTTTTTGGTATTCTTTACTTTACTTGCTGCGCAGATAGCTCTGAATTAGACCCGCTGGTGCCCTAAGACGATTTCGCTAGATTTTCAGAGCACTGTGCACCCAGTGCATTAACGCAAGTGACGGAAGGTTATCGAAAAGTTTCGTGAAAATGAAAATTCCAGTAATGATGATGATTTTCCCAAACGGTTCGTTTTCGAGATGTTTTTATTTGTTCTTTGGCATTAGGATTAGCGATAATAATTCAAATCAAGGATACTACTGGGAAGTCACCTTTAGAAAAAGTCGATGTCGAAGTAAAATTTGGAACTATGCACGCATGCACTTCAGAGATAGCGTGATATCCGGAGCTGCGATTTCATTTCAACCCTTTTTTGTGAAAATGGCGATACTTACAAATGTAAACATAAGGCTTTTTTCATACATGCGAATGAGGGCTTTGAAACGCAACCAATTAACCTAAAATTTTGATTCTACGATATAGCTTTCTTAAACTACAGCAAAAAATACAACGGGCGAAACTGTATTTTTCTTTGTTTATTTAAAGTTTCGCCCTCCACGCTCCATGCAAACAAACAGGGCGATATTTTTTTTGCTAGCAGTTTATAAGCGAAACTGTCATTTTCGTATTTTTTTAGGATTATTAAGCTGATACCAGCTGTAAATAGTAACAATGATCGCTATTGAAAAAAAACCCGGACGAAATCGGTGGTGTATAACGGTAGTTATTGTAAAAAAACGTAAGAACGATACTTCAATGCTGATAGGTGGGACCGAAAAAGTAAACAATCGCCAAAGGGGCGTAAATTTCAATAGCAAAAACAAATTTTAATTTAATAATTTCAAATACTTTATGAAGTTTTGGGTTTCGATCACTGAATCATGCAATCTAGGATGTAAAAAACACAATAGTTCTTAAATAGGAAATAAAAGTCTGGAAATATTCACTGTTGATTTTCTTTGAATGGTGTCACTGCTAGTATCGCCCTTTTCAAGAAAAAGCCTTGTTTCTTAGTTCTCAGTCGCGTTGGTGATTTGAGTAAAGTATAAACTTCAAATCGATTAAAAAAATGCGATTTTTTTGGCTCAGTACAATATATAACCCCTTTAGGAAAATTCAGTTTTCCCACCACAATTTAGATATTTTATTAACAGAGCATTAACAATAATTCGTAGCTATGTCTATTTTATGGGCCATTTTTTCGCTTCCCATTGATTTGATTTGAGATTTCTAGCACTGATGTTGTCCTATGCTGATTTGAGCTATTCTCTGAGTCCTGCCACTTACCCATGTAGTATGTGTTATCAAAAACATCGCGAAGCATCAAGTTCTAAATGTTATCAAACGATATAATATCCGAAGAGAGTGATAAGAGTTATAAGAAATGTCTCATCACACTGTTAGGTGGATTAAAAGCGTTTTTGTTTTTAAATTCAGAAATAATTCTATTGACAGTATTTTTCATTTTGGCGCGATTTTCGTGAATGGGTATTTTTTTATGCATTTTGTTGTAACTGTTCTGCGAAAAATAATGGGTAAAACATACCCAGGTTGACGTATACAAGGTCTGTACTCTTTACCCATTCCATAGGTTTTCCACTTTCATTCATTCAGGTTGAAATCCTTTTTCATCTACAGATGGCGTTACATTTATGTCCTTTATCATTCGCATGGTATTTACTGCAGTGGACTATATTGTTAATATATATATATAAATATATATATATATATATATATATATATATATATATATATATATATATATATATATATATATATATATATATATATATATATATATATATATATATATATATATATATATATATATATATATATATATATATATATATATATATATATATATATATATATATATATATATATATATATATATATATATATATATTTTTTTTTTTTTTTTTTGAAAATATGCTTATTACCCTATAAAACTGGGGTGGCATTACGCATCTCGATTCAATCAAAATTCTATCGAATCGACCTTGTTTCGCATTATGTATTTCGAACCGAGCTCGAAAGTAAATTTTTGTTCGAGTTCGATCGAAGAAGAACTACACTGAAAAAAATCCAAACGTTAAATCTATTTGCTTCAAACCGCTTAAAATTCATATGAAGAAGAAATGCTATTGTTATCACGCGCCCACATATCTTCTATGTGTCAACTGTATAAACTATGTATGTATACACATAAGTTATATGTGCATATTGTTATAGAATGAGGTTTTATGTGCCTAATAGTTATGAAATGTGAATGTAAGATTAATATTTCTTGTAAATACACACATTAGGTTTATGTGCCAGCAAATAATGTCTATATGTCTCCGTTAATTGCAAAAATCTATGTGTAAAATCAATAGGCATAACGTTTACTTTTTTTTGAGTGTAGATTATCGAGAAGTGTTGGCATTATGGAACTATGGGCAGATCACTCTAGAAATGTATAACAAATTTTCATCAAATTCAAAAAATGCATTTAATTTCCATTTTTGCATCAGCTCCGCACTGCCTCGCAGAAAAGTTTGTTTAACAAACGCGAGGGGCGACTCACTCTAGTATTTTCGATTCAGGCTAACGTATTGAGAGACGTATTTGTGCATTTTTCACGAAATGACATGTATTTTGTGTATTGATGAGTATTGATTTTTTTTTTCATAATAGTTACGTATTAGCGAATTAAAAACGTATTTGTGTATTGTTCACGAAATGCAATGTATTATGCGTATTGGTGAATTAATTCATAATTCTTATGGATTAGTGTACTAAAACGTACAATTGTATGCACGCATAGTATTTTTGTTGAATAATCAATTGAAACCGATGTTACTGAATTTTGACGTTTAAATGTTATTGTAGAATGCAAGTAGAATAATTTCATAAACGCAAATAATAAAATTAGTACAAATGGAATTACTAGTGATTTTTCAAGATTAAAGAACAATTAAGTATTATGAAAATTTTATTATTTAGAGAATTAGTGACTTCTTCAGTTTGCTTCTACTGGTGAGAAGCAGGAAGCGGGGAGATTTACCAGATATGCTGCTATTGTTGAACCAAGGCTGATGAACATGTAATTGAAGTAACCTTTATCTTTAGTTTGGTGAAAACTAATTAGGCTTGCTGAATTCTAATTAGGTTTACCCAATGGTATTTTTTGAGCAACGCGGTATTATATTTAATCACTGCAGTAAATTTATTTCAAAAATTGAGATGCTTCTCAGTAAAAATGAGATGCTCCTCAGTAAAATCAGCCGATATTCCTTGGTTGTACTAGACTCGGTTGTGTCACTAGAGCCTGCCAAAATTCGGCAGAATCCAGCCGGAATTCCAACTGAACTTAGAGTTATGGCTGAACTCAAACCTCCAAGCGACGTAATTCGGATTCTTGTGTTTTGTATTATTTTTTTTTATTATTTTGATTATAGAGGTTTTAACCTTAGGGTCATTCGCCTCTTTTATGGTTAGAGTAATCTCTTGTGGAAAAATCTCTAACCCTATGTGCGGGGTTGGGAATGGAACCCAGGTGAGCCGCGTACAATCTTGTGTTTTGCATTCTCAATCCATCGAGCGTTGGTTTCGATTCTATTCCCTCAACGAGTGTTGATTTATAATGCAACCTATATATCTAAACAAAATGATCCATCGCAATGCAAACTTCGAACTTGCAAGATTTTAGAGATTCACTATTTAGGGTAAACATTAAACCATTGTTTATGTCGATAAAAAGACCGAATTCTTGATCAAAAATTTCCTACTGATGCTGGTAGGAAGTTTCGGATTTACCTATGTTCACGTCCCCTGGGAGTATTTTCAAATCTACGGGATGTTTGTTTTCTTTAAAGATTATGGGATTGTTCCTCTGAATCAAACTAACAAGAATTCTGATTGATTTCTGCCTTCTTGTCATTCTAGTGATTCACCGATTCTGAATCCGTTTGCTGGGAGTCCCAATTCCGAGAAAAGTAAACAATCTAGCTTGAAACATACGCTATGTCATAATAAGAAATATACTGAATTAGTTTCATTTGGCATGAAATTAATGTAATATTTGTATGGCTTGTATCAACAGTGTAATTCTTGACGAATTGGATTGTTATCGACGCATTGAACAATATTTCCGGTACTAACGTATTTTTGTGTATTAGTGTATTTTCGACGTATTGAAAAATTCTTCCAGAAGTAACGTATTTTTAGTGCATTAATGTATTTTCGGCGTATTAAATGCATTAAGGTGTATTGAAGCATTTCTGGTGTATTTTTTCAATTGGGTATTTTCAATTCACTTTGAATGGGGAGTGAACTGCCCCTCGAACAAACGTCCTACGCTGATCCACTTTGTTCGACGTTTTGTTAAATGTAGGGCTAGTTTTTCTGTAGGGTTTTGACGTCTTACACGCAACGCAAACAACATTGCACGCAACGCAAAATGCATTATGAATTTCTATTTTGATGGAAATAAATGCATTTAATTTCGCTGATTTTTAAAAATGCATCACAAGTGATCTGCCCCTAGTTATGGAACCAAAACAATCGAACTCAAAAGCGACTCGAGTCGAACGTATTTGCTCGATAGTTTTATTGCTATCGACTATCGTTCGAGATTATGATTTGTGTATTTATTTCATGTCATTTTTAAAATTGGTTAACAATCGGAATACTTACAGGATATAAAATCACCAAAAGGAACATACTTTTTCGTAAAAAGTAATACTAAATATTGATAGTAAAAAAATTGAAAAAAATTCTTAGGTGGTATGAAAATTATCATACAATGAACGAAATCATTACTCGTTTTCTGCAACGAAGCTTTTTCGTGCATTGTAAATAGTTCATTTCGTTTATTTCACGAACTGAAAAAATGGCATCTTGATGAACGAAAAGTTGAGCAATGTTACATATTTAATGTACGGGTCATTCCACGGCAGATTTACAACCACAATTTTAATTCCTTCCAAAAAAAATTCTTGCCTTCTTAGCACAAAATAATTGGCATCTATTTTTTGTTTTGGCTGCATACGATAATTTTTTTTCAAGTTATGAGTTTTTGAATTATACGAATTAGACCATTTTCAACCACTGATAACTCGGAAACTCTTCGTTGGACGGCAAAATATATTAAATAATAAAAAGTGCGTTTTCGCATGAGCTCCCCAATAAAAATCTGACATAGTTTTTTGTTATTTATGTTATGAATTCTGCAAATGTTAGAAGAAAATTAAAAAAAAACTTGGACTAAAAAGTTTTTATTCTATGACAACATTTATAGTTATACTGAGAACTTTATTACTTTACGAGATATTTCAATTAAAGTTGGCCCATAACATGGCGTTTAATGCAAAATTGCCCCTTTTGATGTTATAATTGCAATATCTTGTAAAACATTTTAAGATCCACTGAAAATTTTTTACACAATATGTTTAACATGATTTTTTATCATTTAAAGGAAAAATAAGCAAAAAGAATTGATCCAACTTTTAAACAATTGAATTTTTTATAATAATTGTGGAATAAAGAAGTTTTAAAAAAATTCTCAATTTTTCCGGCAAGCTAATGAGAAAATGCAATTTTTTATATTCAATATTTTTTCCATGCATCAAATACTTTTCGATCTATCAGCGATTGAAAAATGTTCAATTTTTCAAACTTCAACAGTTAAAAGCTCATAACTTGAAGTAAATATTATATTCAGCCATAACAAAAATATCTGTCAAATATTTTTAACTAAAGAATTTAAAAAAAAATTGGGATTGAACTAAAATTTTATTTGTAAATCTGACGTTGATTGGCCCGTACGGTGCATGAAAGTTGTCATCGATATCCAAACTATTTTTCGTGAATGAAACGAAATGATTCGTTGTTTTATTAATTGTTTTATATAGTATGAATATTTTTGGAAAGGTTAAATTTTTTTTGTATATAAAAGGAAAAATTACATCGGATCTTTTTGGATCGATGTTTGACAACATCGATTTTATTTCAAAGTGCTCACCCCTATTGAGTACTAGAAAAGTGTTATATTTGCGAAACTTATCCATATATATATTTCGATAACAAGCAACTAATTTAAAAAAAAACTAAATAAATGAAAACAACTCCTATATTTTACCAAAGTTGGTTTTATGAAACTTATTCGTAGCAGAATTAAAAATATATTTTCTCAGTGTATATTCTTATTTGACAGTTTGCGCTCGAACAGGCAGTCGAAATCTAGTACCGCAATCTAACAAGCTCGAACGCTTGGTCGAATGCGATACGTAATGCCGCAATTTAGTTGAAACGACTTCAAAACGTTTCGAATCGAGTCACTCGAATCGAGATGCGGAATGCCACCCCTGAGTAACCGGAACTCAAATTTCAAGTAGTTTCGAATGCGCGTGCAAAATCTTACACTTCAACGGCTTCGCCACCTGGGCGCCAGTTTGACATTTCAAAATAAACTTATTTACATTTTGATGGTTCGTGTTTTGAATTGAGCCTGTCGCAAATAAAATATTTTTGGTCTTGGAATTTGAATAAATTTTAGAGCTTTGTGCATGTATATTGTTAATTTTTTTGCCAATTATTAAACGGACGGTAACTTTAGAATTCATCGATCAAAATGCTACAATTGAATTCTCTAGTGGAGGGTTGTGATTTAAATACACATGAGGGCATCGATGATGCGTGCAGGAAAGTGACGTGTAGAGAGGTTTGTTTCTTTACAATCAACCAACCAAAGTACAGAAATTGCATTAATTATCAAACCGTAGAAAGAAATAGATGCCCGCTTGGAAGGTATCCTTTCTCAACAATGTCAACTGGAGGCAAAAATGCGGAACATCGGTCTTGCTCTGGGAAGCCTCTCACTGGTAGCGGACAAAAGCCGCAATCTGTCGACGATGATCGAGCACACGTCACAGCTAGCGGAAAATGTAAGCGCCAAAGTGCGCCGGTTAGACGAGGCTCGTAGTCGCGTTTCCGAATGCCAGCAGCGAGTGCACGATTTGATAGATTTACAGCTTTGCAGTGAGGGTGTGATGACGGCCATAAAGGAGGAAGACTTCGAAAAGGGCGCTATTCATGTTAATCGATTCCTTTCGATGGACAAAAATCTACTGCAAAAAACTGCTGACGATGTATCTGGTTCGATTATTTCTGTTCGTAAAGCAGTTTTTACTTTGGAGCAAGCCACAACACAGATACGTCAGGTTGTTTGCCAGAAGTTTGAGGATGCGGTCAAGAAAGATGACTTGGCTTCGGTGGAGCGATTTTTCAAAATTTTCCCTCTACTCGGAATGCACGACGAAGGATTGGAAAAATTTATGACGTATATATGCTCAATGCTGCAGGTAAAAGCGCAGAAAGAACTGCGATCGTCGATGGATATTGCTAAAGCGGAAAAGCGAACCACAGTTGCGTTCTCGGATACACTCACAGTTCTGTTAGAGAATATTGCGCGTGTAGTAGAAGTTAATCAAGCGATCATCGAGAATTGTTATGGAGCAGGAAGGTTAATCCAAGTAGTATCTATTTTGCAAAGAGAATGTGACGACGAAGTTGTTCAACTTGTGCAGGAGTTCAACAGAAATCGTCAAATCGGTAAAAGAGTAACACAGATTAACGATTACATAAAAAGTTCCGGAAACGCATCGACTTTGGGTCACTTTCGAAACACGTCTGGAGGCGGTTCGGTTGACAAGCTGAATGCAAAAGATATTGATGCTCTCATAGGTGAAATAACGATTATTCATTCGAGGGCTGAATTGTATGTAAAGTTTATTAAACGAAGATGTGCGGTAAGCGATTTGTTATATTGTCGAAATGCGATTTTGAATAGTAATTCTATTTTACAGAGTGACCTCGAAAAAAGTTCTCTAGAACCTGATGCCAAGGAAGAGAAGTTAAAAAACCTCAACGAGCTGATAAAAAAATCGCGCCTGAGCACCCAAATGCAGGAGGTTTTAGGAACGTATCTACTTTTCGAGCGCTATTTCATGGAGGAGAGTGTTCTAAAAGCGATAGCCTTGGATAACATCGAAACTGGTCAGCAATGTTCCAGCATGTTGGACGATGTGTTTTTCATCATCCGAAAGTGCATTCGGCGTTCGAATGGAACACAATCGTTGGATGGTGTATGTGCCGTTATTAATAATGCTGCCAGCTGCTTGGAGCAAGATTTCATGAATGCTTTGAAATCCCCCATAAAAGCTGGCTATCCTACAGGTTACATCGACTTAGCGCAGTCTGCATTCCAAAGCTCAATTCAGCAGGGTCGGTTGCAAACTAGTGACGTAGACCAAGCTAGAACGAATTTTTTAACAACTCTAAATAATGCGGATATGTCTACCGAGTTCATAGAAACACTGTGGTCAATGATGACAGATGAAGTAAAAATTAATTTCCCCTCCATGACACAACGAGAGAAAGAAAAGCTTGATAGTTGCTTGGCGGGGTTAAAATCGGTGGGAGATTCGTTAAAAGCACTGGTAGATTTTGGTCTACAACAACTTCGAACATCCGCTATTAAACCGCGTATCCATCCGTGGGTTGATCAATTTATCAGTCACAATCACAACCTCACGGAGGAAGAGTTGGCCTCGTATGAAGCTGGAGAAACGTATATCCAATACCTGATTGTTCATGTGGACGGCTTACTAACAGTATTTAAATCTGCCCTCACGCCAAGGAATTATGATGCATTGGTTAGTATCGTTACTACCGAAATCACCATGCGGATGGAGAGAGCCATCAAAAAGTCCACATTCAACCGTCTTGGTGGGCTGGTTCTGGACCAGGAGGTCCGAGCGTTGACTTCGTTCCTTACGGGAGCAACTTCATGGTCCGTTCGTGATAAACTAGCTAAGTTGCAGCAAATGGCTACTATTTTAAATCTGGAAAGTGTTTCTGAGTTGCCTGAATATTGGGACTCGTCCTCGGCTACATGGCGTCTGACGCCTAGCGAGGTCCGGGCAATTCTCGCGCTGAGGTAAGTGCCTATATACGTTTAAAGATCATTTTGTCTGTTTGCTAAAAAATTGTTTGATTTGTAGATTGGACTTCAAAATAGACGATATAAAAAAGCTGAAACTTTAGACAATGTTCAATGCCGTGATAGCCGAAGGGTATTGCAGATAAAATAATATATTCTATAGGTTAATAGAACATTTATCGCATTTCATTGTCTCAAACAATCGAAAATTTGTCTTCAAATGATGAGTTCACTCGGTGTGAGCGCCTATCTCATGCGTTTTTCTTGATGACATTGGCAAACCCAGTGCTACATTGCTCCTATACACATCCATGCATACAGCATACATACGGACTTACATTCAGACATACTATTTGGCACAAGTTTAGAGCGTGTAACGTCGTGTCATCTAGTCTATCATCCTATCATCGCCTTGAGGTCAACGTCATATTGGCAAATTTCGCATTGAATCCGCTTCAATCTCTTTCTAATCTCCTTTTTGTCTCCTACTTTTCTTACAACTGTGCTGTTTCATCTCTATCTTATAACTTAATTCGATTATCCCTGTTCTAGTCAATATACGTATTCATTACATTATGGACCAGGCAAGCCCTTATTTTTTTCTATTAATTTTATCCTCAGTAGCTAGACCAGTGAAGGTATTTTGGGATTTCGCAAAAAGAATCTCTGCCCATAAAGGGCATAAGAAGTATTTATCCACTATTCTCCATAAAGTTTGCTCGAATCGAATGTCCGCCTGGTTCGACTCGAATAGACCACACCGACCCGAAAGGGTTGCTTATCATTTCTGAGAGCCGGTGTGCTTGGTCGAGTTTAATAATCATAAGAACAAGTCCGTCTCATAGAAAGGAACTCTATCGGTTCCTCTATTTCCGTCGTATGTCAGGCGCTCAAGGAGTTCTATTGACTCGAATATCAACTATCTGAAGCGAAAAAGATATTATTTACCACATTAAATATTAGTCCCAAATCTTATAATCAACTAAGGCTGTCTGTCGATTCTAGCGCAGAAACGCTAATGATGTGACCATCAAGAATACGTCAGACAACCTCAATTGACCCCCTGCGACACCAGTTTGGCCTTACCAAGCCGTAACGCGGGTGGTGGCGTGAAAACTGCCGAATAGGAGTTGAGAACAGCTTGAAGCAACATCTGATGCTCCAAATGTATGTGATATCAAAGACTGACTTGGATAGTTCCATCCAGCCTATTTTGCATACCTTACATAACTAGACTCACTGTTCTCCATTCACTCACAATTTGCTTAGTTTTGACTTCCGTTTACCGGTGCACGAGTATGGATAGAAAACATGAGAATAAAGAAATCAAACTTCGGTTGTGTTGCGGTTGGGTACTCGGATTGATGTTTATCGGCTATGCTAATGCTGCTAGTTTTTTTTTTATTAAGAATTCTAAACAAATTTCTTTTGGGTATAATATAAGGTATTTTTTCGGCAATTGAAAAAATGTCTTCAGACATCTCTGTTCAAATAAATTATGTTCGTGGTCATAAATGGCGTTCCTTAACTCAATATTGCGGCATTTTCATAACGATTTATCATCAGAAAGTTTGCAATATGAGTATGTTTGGTATGGGAAACTGCCCAAAAATCAAAAGGAAATGAAAATTTAATAGCCTCCGCTATTTTAATATCTGAGATAGCAGATCAAAATTTAAGATGACGGTGTATTCAAGATATTCTGTCATCTAAAATCACGCGACATGGACATTTTTAATATAAGAAATATGTCAAAAGATCGCAAATTGATGCCGTAATTTAATATCTGATATGGCGAGCTATATTCAATACTACTGGCATTCAATAACGTTTTAATGGTAAAAAATGAAATAAGGGTATTTTTGATATCGAAAAATTTGCCTAGAGGCTAAAAATTATTATTCGTCGCCATTTTGCATCCCAATATGGGCCCAATATTTCACGACGATTTAGTATTTAAAAGCATGCATATTTAAATGATGGCCTATTCATGATGATTTATCAACTAGCATGGTTACAGTATGGACATTAGAGATGGGCGAATGAATCGCGAATCGATCAAAAGAGTCGACTCTTCCAAAAGAGCAAATGAATCGCAATTATTTTTTAAAAAGCTGCGATTCACTGAAGGAGTGACAATTTATTATCAACTCAACGAGAACCAAAACGAACCGAATGAGTTTACCGTGAATATGAATCACTCTAAAATAAACAAACACGATGAACACATGAGCTCTGTTTATCTACACGGAATAAAATATCAACTCATAGCTAATTTTAATTTAATAATAGTAGTAATTTCGCGGGAGAAAGCAATCTTGAAATGGCAGAATTTTTCATGAAAAATAGCAATTTTTATTTCAAATGAGTAAAACAATCTTAATTGAAAAATTATCTCGAAAACTCAACGTAGGGGTTAGGTATACATAGAATATGTATGCAAAGTATGAAATAAATCGGTTGAGTAGTTTTTGAATGATAGTTAACACCGCAAATCGTGTTCTAAACAGGAAGCTTCGCCACCGAGTCGCTTGTCGATATTTTTTCATATAAAAATCACATAATGTTTTTTTTTTTTTTCAATTTGTTTATTTGATAAGGCACGTATGCGTTAGCTTAAAGGTGCCATTTTTTCATTGTTTTACATTTTGAATTTCTTAAAACTAGGGGGATACACATTTCAATATTATTTTGTTTTATATAATAAAACTAAAAAAAACTACAGCTAACTTATACATATAAAAGAGGGTATAATATAATATTCGTAAGATTTGGGGAACGGGTCATTTGTGTGTTCTTTGTATAGTAATTCACTTTATGATTTTTAGAAGGGAGATTGTAGAAAAAATAATTATTAACTAAGCGGAACATTTTACAAGCTTATTAACTAGAGATAACTAGAAAGAGTAGTTCAAGATTAAGGGGAATTAATTAGGACTATTTTAAAGTAGTGGTACTGTTGCGCATTTCTTAACGAGATTTAATATTGTTCAACTAAAACTAGAAGATAGGGGGGCACATAAATTTTGGGAAGATATTCAAGGGGAGAAGGGGGTGAAGTCATACATCTGTGTATCAGAGACATGGGAGGGTGGGTGGACAAGGCTGAAGGGGGGGGGGGGGGTGAGATATAAACTTTCAGTTTCCGGCATCAGGAATTAACGGCCAGGATTACAGATTCGAATGGATTGATCAACTAACACTAGAAGATAGGGGGGCACATAAGTTTTGGGAAGATATTCAAGGGGAGAAGGGGGTGAAGACATACATCTGTGTATCAGAGACATGGGAGAGAGGGTGGACAAGACTGAACGGGGGGGGGGATATAAACTTCAGTTTCCGGCATCAGGAATCAACGGCCAGGATTACAGATTCGAACGGATGTATCATTTATTGGGACGCCGGGCAGTTTTCCTCGAGCCGGCAGGGGTTCCTCCAGACGATTTCGTAGTACGGCTCAGATACGGATCGGGAACACACCGCGCTGCGCGTGTGATGTTGTACTGTAGATCTCGTGTTGTTGGTTCATTCGACAGATGTTTTGTCTCGTCTTGGAGTCGTATCAAACCATCGTTGGGGTACGGTAGGCGGAAGAGGGCACTTCTGGGAATGATAAGAGAAAAGATAGGGGCATTTAAATTTGGATATTGATGGTTTTGAGGAACGTGTATATAAGGGACATGTAGAGAATATCGCGGCTTGCTAGTACATCTCGAACCGGGACATTGGGTGATCTTCCTCGGGCCCGAAGGGAATCGAATAGTTGAGATCTGGCAGAACAGTACTCGGCGCATGCCCAGACAACATGTTCGATTTCGTGATAACCATTGCCACAAGCGCAGATACCGCTATCCACGAGCCCAATACGCCGGAGATGTGCGTCCAGCGTGTAGTGATTGGACATGAGCCGAGACATCACGCGAATGAAATCCCGACCCACATCCATCCCTCTGAACCAAGGTTTCGTCGATACCTTAGGGATTATCGAATGTAGCCACCTTCCCAGTTCACCATTGCTCCATGATGTTTGCCAACTTTCGAGGGTTCTCTGATGAGTAATACTGAAAAATTCGCTGAAGCTAATTGGTCTTTCATATATGTCACCTTGCAAAGCGCCCGCCTTAGCTAGAGTCCGCTTCTTCATTACCTGGAATGGAGCAATGCGAGGGAACCCAAACTAAGGTAATCTTGTACGATCTTGCAGACAAAGCACGCAGGCGCTCCCAGATTTTCCCCAGAAAATATGGAATGTGCTTTCTAGGTTTCATTGAACGGAGAGCCTCGATTGAGCTGAGGCTATCCGAGACAATAAAGTAATGATCGGTGGGCAAAGTATCAATGATCCCAAGGGTATACTGAATAGCAGCAAGTTCTGCGACGTAAACTGAAGCAGGATCATTGAGTTTGAATGAGGCGGTGAGGTTTTGATTGAATATACCGAAGCCAGTGGAGCCGTCGAGGCTTGACCCGTCGGTGTAAAACATCTTGTTGCAGTCGACTTCTCGAAATTTACTATGAAAGATGCTTGGGATCACTTGCGGGCGTATGTGATCCGGGATTCCACGAATCTCGTCTTTCATGGATGTGTCAAAGAAAACAGTTGAATCAGAAGCATGAAAGAGATTGACACGGTTGGGATAGTATGAAGAAGGATTGATATTTTGTGCCATGTAATCGAAGTACAAGGACATAAATCGGGTTTGAGAATTGAGCTCGATAAGCCTTTCGAAATTTGCAATTACTAACGGGTTCAAGATATCGCATCGGATGAGCAATCGATAGGAGAGTTCCCAAAATCAATTTTTCAGCGGAAGGACGCCCGCCAGCACTTCTAAACTCATCGTATGTGTCGAGTGCATACAACCCAAAGCAATACGCAAACAACAATATTGGATTCGCTCTAGTTTGATGAAATGTATGTTCGCAGCGGAGCGGAAACAGAAACTCCCGTACTCCATCACCGACAATATTGTTGTTTGGTACAGCCTGATCAGGTCTCCTGGGTGGGCACCCCACCATGTTCCGGTTATTGTACGGAGAAAGTTGATCCTTTGCTGGCACTTCTGTTTCAGATACCTAATGTGACATCCCCAGGTTCCTTTAGAGTCGAACCAGACCCCGATATATTTGAAAGTTGAAACCTGAGCAATAGTTTGACCCATTAATTGAAGCTGTAGTTGCGCTGATTCACGCTTCCTTGAAAATACGACTAGCTCAGTTTTCTCCGTGGAGAACTCGATACCTAGCTGGAGGGCCCAAGCAGACAAATTGTCCAAGGTATCTTGCAATGGTCCTTGCAGATCGACGGCTTTGGGACCTGTAATAGAGACCACACCGTCATCTGCAAGCTGCCTTAGCGTGCAGGAATTGACAAGACATTCGTCAATGTCATTCACGTAAAAGTTATAGAGAAGGGGGCTTAGACATGAGCCCTGGGGAAGACCCATGTAGCTAATTCGTGATGTCGATAAATCACCATGCGAAAAATGCATATGTTTTTCAGACAGCAAGTTTAGCAAAAAGTTGTTTAGAGTCGGTGAAAGACCATGCTGGTGCAGCTTCTCAGAAAGAATTTTAATAGAAACTGAGTCAAAAGCCCCCTTTATATCTAGGAAAACTGATGCCATCTGCTCTTTGCTAGCATAAGCCATTTGAATTTCTGTTGAGAGCAACGCAAGACAATCGTTCGTCCCTTTGCCTTTGCGGAAACCAAATTGTGTATCTGACAGTAAGCCATTTGCTTCAACCCAATTATCGAGGCGAAACAAGATCATTTTCTCGAACAACTTTCGGATACAGGACAGCATCGCAATCGGTCGATACGAGTTGTGGTCGGAGGCTGGTTTTCCTGGTTTTTGAATGGCAATGACCTTCACTTGCCTCCAGTCATGAGGGACAATATTATCCTCAAGAAACTTATTAAATAAATTCAACAAGCGTCTCTTGGCAGAGTCTGGCAGATTCTTTAACAAGTTAAATTTGATTCTGTCTAGCCCTGGGGCTTTATTGTTACATGATAAGAGAGCAAGTGAGAACTCCACCATCGAAAACGGTGTTTCGTTCGCGTTATTGTGAGGGGACGCGGCGCGGTAGATCTTCTGTGCCGGGGCGGAATCCGGACAAACCTTCTTGGCAAAATCGAATATCCAACGGTTTGAATATTCCACGCTCTCATTGGTACTGTTTCGGTTTCGTAAGCGCCGGGCCGTACTCCAAAGAGTGCTCATCGATGTTTCTCTCGTTAGTCCGTCGACGAACCGGCGCCAGTAGCTACGTTTTTTGGCTTTTATCAAACTCTTCATGCGCATTTCCGCCATCGCGTACTGTCGGTAGCTAGCTGGCAGCCCGTCGTCCCGGAAGGTCTTATACGCAGCGGCCTTCTCCGCGTACACGTCTGAGCACTCTTTGTCCCACCATGGATTGGGAGGACGCCCGCGTGAATTCGCGTCTGGTACGCGTTTAGTCTGAGCTTGAATCGCGGTATCGAGAATCAAGCCAGCCAGGAACCCGTACTCTTCCTCCGGAGGAAGCTCTTGTGTCGATTCTACTTTTTCGGATATCGCGGACGCGTAGCTCTTCCAATCAATATTTCGTGTGAGGTCATACGAAACATTGATTGTATTCGGTGGCCCTGAACCGTTAGCAATATTAATTACGATTGGCAGATGGTCGCTGCCGTGGGGATCAGAAACTACCTTCCACATGCAATCTAACCGCAGCGATGTCGAGCAGAGGGACAGATCTAAGGCGCTCGGTCGCGCTGGAGGGACAGGAATCCGTGTCATTTCACCCGTATTCAAAATAGTCATATTGAAGTTGTCGCAAAGCTCATGGAGTAGGGTAGATCGATTATCGTCATGAAGGCAACCCCATGCCGTGCCGTGGGAGTTAAAGTCACCTAAAACTAGCCTCGGTGCGGGGAGGAGTTCCGCAATATTGCAAAGCCGTCGGTGGCTAACTGAGGCTCTAGGGGGGATGTAGGTGGAAGCAATGCAAAGTTCTTTGCCTTTAATTCTGGTTTGGCAAGCGACAACTTCAATGCCTGGTGTCGAGGGGAGGTCGATCCGATTGAAAGAATAGCACTTTTTGATCCCCAAAAGTACTCCTCCGTAAGAGTCTTCTCGATCCAAGCGAATAATATTAAAATCGTGGAAGTGTAGGGTTATTTCTGAAGTGAGCCATGTCTCGCATAGGGCAAATGCATCGCATTTCAAATTATTTAGTAAGATTTTAAACGAATCGATTTTCGGGATAATGCTTCTGCAATTCCACTGTAGAACAGTGATTAAATCCTTGACCTCGTTCGATGAATTAGCCATCGAAGGATACAATCGCTGAAAGGAGGGGCCATTTCGCAGTGAACTGCATCAAGAATGTTTTTACTGCGGGGAGAAAGCTTATCAAGATACTTTTAAGGGGGTCAGAAATGTTTAACGCTGTAAGAATACGGTCCACAATGTCAGAGAAATTTATTAAGCCAGCACTGTTTTCTTTCTCTGGCTGAGATATGGGAACACTTGGGGTTTTTGATGTTCCTGGAAGTGCTGGGAACTCCTTTTCTGAGCTCAGGTTACTGAGACCGGGAGCGACTTGCTTCGGTTTTGCACCAGTACTTCTTTGAGTAGTTATTTTAGGGGGACCATGAAGAGACACCTTCTGGCCTTTACGACGAAGCTTGGAAGAGGAAATGTTCTTCCTTTTTCTACTACTTCTAGGCACAGCAGAAGATGTTCCCTCCTGGGGTTCATCACAGTCGCCTTCGTCAGTAGACAAGTTGGTAAAGATGTTCGTAGAGACAGGTGGCGTAGCTATCTTAAGCATTTCTGCAAAAGATCGCTTAGAGCGTCCCTGAAGGGAACGCTTAAGATTTTCCTCGCGCTGTTTGTACGCGGGACATGAAGGGAGATCATGTGGGTTTCCCCCACAGTAGAGGCACTTTTCGACATCTCTACCACAGGAATCATCCGCATGATTCCCACCGCATTTCCCACAGCGGGCTTTATTGCTACAATGGGAGGCTGTGTGTCCCAATTGTTTGCAATTAGTACAGTTCATGACCCGCGGCACAAAGAGGCGAACAGGTAGACGAACCTTGTCAAAAAGGAGGTAATTAGGCAGGGCAGAGCCGGCGAAGGTCACCCGATAAGAGTCTGAGTTGACGTATGTTTTCTTCCCGTCAGCTGCGACTGATGCTGAATGCAAACGTTTGCATTCCAGTATCTTCACTGGCTTAAGCATGGGGTCTTTGAAACAGCCAGTGCCATATTTTAGCAGGTCCTCGCAATTCAGACGCGAATCGGAAACGACCCCACTGACTTCAACCCTGCTAGCTGGAATATACACCCTGTACTCCCTCGTAAAGGGCTCGTATCCAGCAATATCGTTTGCCTGAGTTGAACTGTTAACCACCACCCGAAGCTTATCAGGCCGAATTTTCGATATTTCTGTCACGGCCGAATACCGATCCGTCAGAACTCGAGAAATCTGCAACAGATTCAAACACTTTTTTTCTTTGGTCCGAAAGAAGATCACAAATGGCCCGGTGGCCGAGCTCGGATATACCTTGAACCGGGGAGCCGATTTTATTTCGACGTCCATCTCACCTTGAGATGAACCGCCGTCAGGGGAAGTCATTTTTGCACGGGCCTATTGCCCAGTGCACGTTATTAAGACAACCAAGAAGGGGAAACGAAAACTAATACTTAGCTTGTGTATGTAACGGTATCCAGACGGCTTACTAGAAGAACACTGTTTCACTTCACTGACCGGCTAACGGTACTCAGAAACAGAAACACAAAAGAAGGGAAAAAATACTGAAACCTCATCTAGGCGCAGAGTGTGTAAATAACCTTGAACGCGGATTAACACTATTTGTCGCTATAGAGTGTACGGACCGATGACAAAAGACTTCTATCTCGACTGAGTGCTCGATAACGAATGCACATAATGTTTTTGAAATGATACATTATAATGTACAAAAGTTTTGATCAATTTTCTTCACTCAAATTTCTATCGTAGTGTTTTTTTACGCTAAAACCCTAACCCCTCTTAACGCCTAACAAATTGTTTTCCATTTCATCTCAAACATTTTTCATAGTACTGAAACGAATCACTAAATCGATTAAAAGAGTCGATTCTGTTTAATAAGTGAATCGGACATGATTCACCATCCAAACTGAATCGGTTTGCCCATCTCTAATGGACATTCATGATTGAAGGTCGTTTTACATGTTTTGTTGTAATGAGACATACAATTTCGTGATTGGTGACAATGTGAATAATTTTTTTTCATTCGAATGTTTGCGCAACATTTTTTTTACATTTAATTGTTCTGCAGTAGATTTACATAAACACATCGACTGTTATCGCCGAAAATATTTATTCCTTAATGAAACTTAGTTTCCAACAGCGACATATTAAATGAAAGTGTTCTTGCTATTCGTTAGTTGGTTGCTATTCTCAATGAATTAAGTTTTTTGGTAATTGAATAACTGAGTGGTAGCAGCGATGCCAATCTTCCAGTTTAAATTGGATTCTTCCAGTTTTTGTTTACAACGTCCAGTCAAACAGAAATCCTCCAGTTTTTTTTTAAATTTGAGCCAGTTTTATCCATTTTTTTTCTAATATTCATTCATTTAGTTTTTTTTTCTCACAAATTGTAACTTGATTCATAAATTTTCAAGCAAACCATGGGATGAGGCCAAGTGCCCCAGAATAAGTTTTTAATCCACCGTAACCTGAACTCAATTTATACCACTTGTGAGTAAAACGGTTCGACAATGTACATTTTGATTCGATTTCAAATAAAAACTTAAACATAAAGGTGGCATTGTGTCAAATATTTTGATGAACATTTGTTGAATTCTCAGCTAGTTGCTATAGTGATATCTACAGAAAGGTTTAAGCACATCCTCAAGTTTAGAAAATGGTCTTAAATTTAGGATTTTGTGGATGTGTAGATTGAAACCTTCTAAATAGTAAAATTCGACTGACTACAATTACAATCCAATTCGAATGTTTTAATATTTTTTTAATTTGGACAACAATATAAAAAAACGACTCAAATTTTCAGTAAAAGTTATGGAACCTACGCGTTTCCTTAAATTAAGTTCATTGAATCGTTGACTTAAACATAAGTAGGTTTTTTTTCGAGCAACCAGTTTTTCCAGTTTTGACGTAATACTACGTTTTTGTTTTCGATATGGGGGTGCAATTTGCAAATTCTACAAAAATGGTATGTTACGAAAAGTGGTCCAATTTTAAACGCATATAATTTAGTCATCTTATGATAAATTTCAAATTTTTTTGCGCATATCGCCCCGAAATACTTCTAAGAATAGATTCAAATAGATAAACCCAACGATTTTTTATATCATGGCATTAACATTTTAAATGTACAACCAAATACAACCTAGTCAAAATATCGCGCATTTACACACAGAAGATAGCGCTTCCCAAGTCCAGTACGATAGAATTGTATACCTAGCGCGCCACGCTTCTATGAGTGACATCATCATCGACTATTTGAAGAACGGATTTGGCCGGACAAGCTCAGACGCAAACGATTATTGTCAGTAAAGGGCAATTAAACGGATTACGAACTAAACAATTTACACCGCCATTATGGTACGTAAACAGCTGGATAGGTAATACATTAGTAAATAACTCTTGGGCAAGTAATTGTTACGTGAAGCCGTCTATAAAAACTAATTCAACAAAATGTGCTATCTATCAGACTTTACATGTATAATTCTCGCGTGTTTTTTGAGAAGGGCCAATAAGCATGCTGTCAAAATTGACTTTGAGAGAAAATGCCGGACAAACCGTAGCTCGCTTAGAATAGGTGTTAACATTTTTTCTTTCGTCTGTTGCTGTGATTTATAATTGGCGACTAATGGTTTGTCCACAATTTTATCTTAAAGTGAATTTTGACAGTATGCTTATTGACCCTTCTCAAAAACATGCGACAATTATCTTCTCAATACGTAGTTTTGACGTGAAAATTAACTAGAAGGTGTATGAAAACACGTAGCCTTTACTTGATGCTACACTGCAGCAAAAGGACTCAAGCGTTTCATAAATCAGGACTTATGAACCAGTGCAGTTTCGATTCCATTAAATGCTTATGTATTTCATAAGTAATATGGTTGGATTTCGTAAGTATGGATAATGAAATTTATTCGCGTGTTTTATGGTTTCCATAACCGTCTTGTGAAAATTTCATAATTTTACGTGATAGATTTAGTGAAATAGAACGCTAAAAACTACATTGCTGTAAGAGGATTTATTTTGGTGCTCTGTTTCAAGCTGGTGGAAAAATGTAAGTATTTTATCTCTGTATTTTATTTCTTATTGTTTCATAAAATGGTATCTCTTAGACAGTAGAAACACGAAATAATGTTACACGGGAGGCATCATACCACCAAACCGATTACGAGCTCTTTTAGGAGTATCGGGCTTTCTCAAACTGGATCCAGCAAAATGTACTCTTATGTAATTATGTAAGCTAATAATATAATCTAATTAACCAGCATTAAATTTTAAATATTTTTAGAAAAATAAAATTTAAATGGTTTATATTTATGTATGCATACATAGTTTATACAGTTGACACATAGAAGGTATGTGTGCGCGTGATAACAATATCATTTCTTCTTCATATGAATTTTAAGCGGTTTGAAGCAAATAGAATTAACGTTTGGATTTTTTTCAGTGTATATAATACAGCTATGAATCTCAGGAATTTTTACATAAAATTCATATTACAGCTCAATGATTTACATAGGTTAATCGTATGAATCTCTTAAGAGTTTCTTAAAAATTCCATAAGTAGCATCTATGAGATTCGAAAGGGGATTAGTGACCAATTCAATATTAATTCGTCAAAAGGGCGAAATTGTTTTTTGTAAACAAACTTGATTCGCTCACTAGTCTGCTGCAAAGTGGAATTTCATGTAAAATATGCGCTTATGTAAATTTTTACCCTTCGTAGAAGTAATTTCAATTGTTTTCTGCTTTGAAATTATAGTAAATTAAGACAAACCATCAAAATAAAAGTTTGTTTACAAATCTTATTCGCCCTTTTGCAAATTTAGTATGGAATTCTTGTTTCAGTCGTAAGTAAAACTTATGATTTCCCTCTAAGAACGGTTGGTTTCAAAATCGTCCAATGAAGGACGTTCGTTGGACCAATTTGGACAACGTCCAAATAACCGTTCAACGAACGTCCATCGTTGGACCCGTGTTGAACGATTTTGAAACAATTTTTTGGCAGTGCTGAGCTCCATCACGGTACTGATGGCAAACCTGCTAGACAAAAGAGAATGAAACGGTTATCGGTTAAAACAGTAAACGATGCTTATTGAGTTACGGTTCTCATTCCAATGAATTGACAACAGTCAAACGGTTCTCTTCTGAATCTCTCACTCATTGGAATTATTATTGAGAGGAAGAGAAACTGACCGTCATTTTATTACCAATATAAATACGGTTATGACGGTCATCTTATTACAAACAACGAGCTAGAATTAACAAACAGGCGGTTTCACATAAATAGCTAGACACAAAAGAAACTGAAAGATGGAGAAAAAACAATAAAGCACCGCATGCTGCCTGAATACAATACACTGATAATATTTCGTTTACTATACCAATACAAAATAAATGGTACTCAATCTGTCTATCATTTCAATGCGTTCTCTCTCGCACGGCTTCTGTGAGAGATAATTAACTGAAACACGATCCGAGGATAATGGAAATGAAATAACGGTCATTTTTGGGGTGATACGGTCACTTCATATTTACCGTCACAATTCAAAGACCATTGTGAGATTGCACAGCACTGTTTTTTGGACGTCTCAGTGGGTTCCCTATGGGAAACTTGTGGGGCAAGATCATAAGTAGTTCTTATGAATTTCGGTATTTTTTTCCTCGGTGTATGTTAAACACAATTGAAGTGAAAACCATGTAGTATCAACGTGAAAAGTACACTGAACCGAGAAATTTCGTAAAAATTATTAGAAACATCACATAGCTCAATTCTAATGACAATCACATTCATACTATGTGTATCCATTGAAAATTTTGTGCAAAACACATATGATAACATATGATAAACACTCATGATGACACACAAATAATTATCAATTGTCAATATGATACATTGTATATGAACGAAGGTTATCTGTAGTATCAGATCAATGATATAAGATTTTCAGATATTAAAAATCAGTTTTGAAATGGTGAATCTGTTCGTTCAATTGTTAACCGTTTTGGATTTCTTGGAGGAATAACTGGAACAAATAAAATGTAAGTTTTATTGTTTAATACTAAAAGCATGAACAATATAATATTTATCCCATTCATCTGGATTTATATTTACAGGTGACATTATTCTTCAAGCGCCCAAAATGTTCGACAAAAAGTATACTTCTCATACTGACGTCTCCTTGAGCACTCGGAATGATGATCGGGATATAGTACACAGCAAAAAAAAAATTGTGATATTACATCATAATCGCTGCACAGCGCTCTTTAGATTGAGTATTGTGATATTACTCGATTGAGCGCTACACTAGAACGACGTACGCGAAACGATGTAATGTGAAAGACGTGTTGTAAAACGGTGTGGCGATCTCGATGTAATAGCGAACGATTGAATGGCGAACAATGTAATGTCGAACAATGTAATGGCGAACGATGTAAAGACGAACGATACAATGGCGAATGATGTTTTGGAGAACGACGTAAGAGCGAACGATGTCATGACGAACGATGTAACGGCGAACGATGTAACGGGGAACGATGTAATGGCGAACGATGGAATGGCGAACGATGTAATGGCAAATGACGTAAAAGAAAACAAGGTACGATGAGGTACAGAATAAATATCGAGCAAAATTTTATGCTCAGAAACGCTTGATTCAGTTTTCTGTTACATTGCTTAAATCTCGCTATTTCGGATGAAAGTTTGGCAGCTTCATTCACACACACACCACACACACACACACACACACACATATATATATATATATATATATATATATATATATATATATATATATATATATATATATATATATATATATATATATATATATATATATATATATATATATATATATATATATATATATATATATATATATATATATATATATATATATATGTATATATATATATATATATATATATATATATATATATATATATATATATATATATAATGCATGAAGCTGGAAAATTTTCAGCAGAAATATCAAGAAATTTTATGTAAACAAGAATACCGCGATCGAGTATTTCTGATAGCAATATTTTGCTCGATGTTTATTTTGCACCACCATAAATAACCATTACCAAGGATTATATTTTCGTATTCACTCGATTCACGAACCAATACTAAAGACTAAATAAGTTGATTGCTGGAATTCTTTATAATTTTTTTGTTCGATCACGATACGAAATAAAGTTAAATCAAGTTTAGTTTTTGCTATGACTATGACTATTGCATTGGACCTTTTGGCTATACATGGTTCATGTAACTGAAAATAATATAAGCATATTGAACATTTAATCAAACATCAATCTTAGTAATTACTCAAAATGAACTTTGAATCACTTTGTACTTTCCAAGAATAAAGGTAGCATGCTGTTTCTCCAAACCTCCATAATTTCGCTAACATTTTCCGTTACCAATTTATTTTTGTCTAGTCAAGTTACCAATTTATTTTTGTCTAGTCATTCCTACAATTTTTAATCAGGATTAGGTCAATATCCTATATAATATTACTGCAGTATCATGTCTTTGATTATCGCAAATTTATCATTTTCGCAATTATTCGTTATATCTGGTTATATTTGCAGCGCCTTGAATTGCTGTATAATTGATGTTTGTATGTACAATTTCGTATTTCAATATAAAGCCTCGCTGCAAAAAATCGGCTGATAATCCGTTCAGTTTCGCTCTTTTCTACCCTAACATAGAAGCTATGATTTGCTGTGGTGTGATTTCTCGCATTCTGCATAGTTGGTTCTAGCTCCAACTTTGCATTTTGTCTTTACTCTGTAAACACAAATCCTGAAACTGAAATCGACGAAAAGGTGGTCAATCCGCTAAGTTGTTGAATCCAGATGCACTCCCAACCGCAAAGTAGGCTATAGCGCGGCGGTACAATGTACTGGGGTCGTATTCGTTGATATAATTAACTTATATGATAATCTTCAGCTAACATTCGATCCTTCCGAAACTACACTTGGAGTACATGCATCGACATCAATGCAGCATTTTGTAAATATGTTTCGCACTTTGCATATTACCCAGCTGTTTAATTCGTAATAATTACAACACTTGGTTATATTATAATCGATTAAATAAGTTATAGGAAACTAAGGAGACTTGCTGTGAAGTACTTCTCAATTATTAGCAAAAACGTGTCTATATTTTCGAAACATAATTGTATACTTGATCAAGCTTCCCTGACTTGACAAGACTTGTATGGAAAAATACACGTAATTTGTAAGAAATTGAAGGATTAATTCTTGCATGTTACAGTGCCGTTTTGTATATTACATTGAACACGTTTATTGAAGTTTGCATTAGCTGAAAATCTGGTCGTCTTTCTAATTTTCCCTACCCTACCGTTTGAAGTACAGTAATGTTTCGATTATATCACGCTTATATATCCATATATGTATGCATGTATCTGTGTATATACATATGTATATGTACGAATCAAAGTATGAAAATGTAAATCAGTATGTATATATTTAAATGACTGTATATACATGTAGCTCTATATTGTTTTATACATATATACATCCACCTGTATATATAACTAGGCGTGATATAATCGAAATATTACTGTATAAATCATTTTCGTATCCAAGAATAGGAGGGCATCCTGGACATAGAGGGCAAAACACTATTATTCGAGTAATACCATATAATATCAATATAATGAATGAGCAGTTCTAACATATAGGTATGCTAGCTGATCAACTCTGACGAAAAAATCCGTACACCCTGCTGCAACGAATCGCGATCGTTTACCACGGTCATGCAAACAGTCCGCATGGTGTACGGATTTTTTCGACAGAGTTTGTCAGCTGTATGCATCATTTCAATTGTCTGTTTAAATTTAGCTATTTTCAGCATCAGCGCACGTACTAATCGTTGTTGCTGCCCGACTAATGTGGCCTTTGATCGAGATCCTTTGAACGGGTTAAGTTTATAAAAATATAGTTGCAAAAATTCCAAGGTTTTAGATAAGTTAGATGGATATGAAAAATAATACACAAAATAGACCATAACTAGATGCTGAATGGCTAAAATAAAACTTTCGAAGTTTTCGCTAACCCTACTGTTCTGTGCATGAATGTAGTATGATTGTCTCGTCGAACCTGGAATAAAAACAAATATGGTATTAAATTTAGAATTGTAATGTGGTCTTATAGCACTGACAAACCGACAAGACTGATGAAAGGATTTTTGTATAAATTATAAGCATACAATTTTAAATAAATTACGTTGAAACAGTTGAATGCCCGGCATCCAAAAGGGATAAGCCACATTTATTTGGAAAGTGACTTTTTTGCATTTTTAATAGTTTTAAGTAATCTACCTGTACTGTCATTTGAGAAATTTAAAAATTATTTTTAGCATTTTTGCATTTAGCAATAAAAGTTGACCATAGAGGTAACCCCAGTACCAGCTGGGATCGAAAAGGGTGTAACCCACTTTGTATCTTATGGAAACTCGAGATTTCTCGTTCGATTTTCCGAGACTTTAAGAAGTCAGGGCAGTTTTTTCTTATGTAAAAATTAATTCTGGTTTAACGTACGCTTGGGGGCACGATCTGTCAGCCATTTGGGGACATTATAGGTCACTACTATTAATGTAGTGTCAAGTAATTAATTTCAATTGAAGACTTTCAGCCATTTCCCAAAGCTCCACTGCGCAAACCGTCGAATCGAGGCCGCAAGCGAGCAGCTACAGCTCTTAAAAAACAACACCGAAGCTAGAAAAATTTAATGAAAATTGTGGGTTACTCCCTTTTGGACGTAGGCCATTCAGTTGTTCCCTCTTTATAGTGAGTTACACTTTCCGATTTCATGTGTCAATTGTAATAGAATATAAATCTAGACCTTTTATTCAAAACGTCATATCTACAATGAGTGACTCTCTTTGTTTACTTTCTCTTCTGTTAATAATTTGGTCACTTTAACATTTACCCCTCAACTCTTTGCATAATATGCTAGTTAAAACCACCGTCTTTCGATCTGTACTGTAAAATAAGTGAAAAGTGTTATAGTGACGCCGTAAAAATTGAAAGAGAAAGTAAACAAAGAGAGTAACTCATTGCAGATATGACGTTTTGAAAAAAACGCTCAAGAAATGTCATGTAGTAAAAATCTGGGCAAGATGCATTTGTCATAGCACGAGTCGCTGAATTGTGCATCAACTCTCTAATAATCTCGTGCCAAATCTTAAAATAGAGTCTCATGTCGGTTGTAGTAAACTTATACAGTAATAGATCGCTGAATGAACCACTATATCGATCCAGCTAAAGAAGTTGTGCAAGTAATCGAGTTGTTAATCAGTTCGAGTAAGAGATATCAAAAACTAACCAAAAACAAAAAAATAGTAAAGAAGTTAAAAGTCATTGTGGGTCTTTCAATAAAACTAAAACTATAATCTCAGTTTTGTACGTATATCATAAATCCACTAACCTACTATAACAATCGTTGGATGAAGTTTGTTTATCAGATCGCTTGAAGTTTCTTCCTGCAATGAGAGAAAGTTTCGTTGTGAGCTTTATTGGTTTTACTTGTTTTCACGATAATATATTCTCGTTGCAGTTGAATATTGAAACAGCCTGCTTTCAACAAGCGTTTGTTTTCTGTTCTGGATGTAAACTCAACGTTACAACTAGCATAGAATGATTCAATATATCGTAAACAAGTTGTGACGGTATGCGCCCTCATAGAACAAAACAAAAACACGTATTTGGAACGAACGCAGCGCAGATGGAAAATTGGTTACCTTGTACCAAAAACTACATATAAAGAAGACTGGTAACTCTGTCCAGAATCTGGAGACATCAGCAACACCTCTTGCGTGTAAAGGTAGTACTTTTCATAGTGATTCACCAACACATACATACTTTTACGTCGAGCTTCCTACCTTCGTACAATAGAGGTGCTGTACTGGGAAGGAAAGGGGCATCAGTCTTCTTAATATGTAATCTTCGCATGTACGCAGCCGAATTTTTTACCTTGAAGAAAGAGGCGAAGAAGCCTTGCGTAAAACTATTTCTAAACTAATCTATTTTTAACGTAGATATTTTGCTAGCTACGCAAACAGGCGTTATTTGCATAATTGTACCATGTACATATATTGCCATGACATGGGAGAAAAATGCGATTTAAAGTGAGTTAAAAAATACTTTAGCACGACACAGGAAATATCTGCAACCTTTAACTAGCTTTTATTACTGTGACTTATGGGTTTTGATCAGTAGAGTTGCATTAGTTTGAAATAATTAAAGAATAATCAGAATATTAATTTATGTACCTCCAACTGACAAACTATTTCGCTGATATCTTCTTTCAACATCCTGGATATTCCCACCATTACATCCATATCCTCAGCTGTATCTGCAATGTGCACGTTTTTGTCGCGGTATGTTTGAGATACCTTGATTATTTTTTCACGCTTTTTAATAAAATTTTCAATAAATTGATCTGGTCGCACTCCCGTAGCTTCAGAAAAATGATATTCAATAAAACTGTGTTTCATTACAATTGGAAAGTTTTCCATCAATTGACTCAATGGGCAGTGATCAATTTTGTATCGTAGGTAACATTTTGTGGTTTCGAGCAGTTTTTTATCCCAGTCTTGGTTTTCATACAACTGCTTCATTAAGAGATTATCAAGTAGGAGAGGTTCGCCAGAAAGGGAATACTCCGCTTTTATACCAACTCTGCACTGCCTCATTGGATCGTCGCCAAATTTCTGCTTTTTGTCATATTGACCAGATTTATGCGCTCGGTTCAAATATGAATTTCTATTCTTCAGTTTTTCTGTTAAGCTACTAGATCCGTTCCCAATTATCATGCCATCGTCGTCCATATCAATGAAGAATGAGTACATCGAAGAAACAGTTTCAGCTACCCGGCGAAAAGTGGAAATAGGGATTGACGGCGTAATATTTCGCAACTGACCAACGATGTGGTCAACCAATCGATTGTAGTCAGTTTCATTCAAAAAACTTTCTTTATCATGATCCACAGTCCGATCTAATTGAGTCACAATATCACGTGGTATACTTGACCAATCGATTTCGAACTTGGATAGCAGTACTGCCGTAGAAGCATCTATTTTTGTTTTGCGTTTCAAAGCAACAAGATTGGAACCGCTGCAAGATGTAGTGTGCGATCCTACAGGTTCGTTCGAATAGTCTAATTCTAACTCATACTCTATTGTAACATCTTTTTGCTCGAATGATCGTTTCATCGTACATGAAGGTTCTTGATCTTCACACTGATTGGCCAAATTCATTCCTGGAACGTCATCGGGTAGCAGTGATTGAATCATTTTTTTAGGTGGGATACATTCATCTGCTGCATCAGACTGCGAATTATGTACCGATTTAGATACTCGGTTGGGTGATTGGAGAATTGAATTTAATGTAGATGTGGTCGGCGAGCTGGATTCGATATCATACTGAAATTAAAAAAAAAAAAACATTGTAGTTTCATTAGTTTTACCAAAATAAGGAACTTTTTGACAACTCAATTCTTTTGTCGTGATTACGACATACCTTTCAATATTGGACCCCTTTTCAAAATTTTTGAATAATGATAGGTATACTATATTTGCACTAAACAGTCGGAAAAATGTGCATCAATATTGTATTATATTTTGAAGTATTCATTGTTTCTATAAACTGAGCCAGAGCAGATTTTTAGAAAATCTACCGAAAGCGACGTACAGAAAAACTAAATTTATATTTTAAATGACCGTTAAAGCGGTCGGAGAATAGTTTTGGAGTGTTATGTCTTCTAGTCTGTGCCCAAGATGCGCTTATTTGAAATATGAGAAGATGGTATTGCTTGAGGCTCTAAAAACTAGATTCTAACAGCACTGCGCACTTACTATTCTTCTATAAAATTCTTCTCAGAGACTGGTTAGTTCGAATGATCTGTCTATGAAAGTACCATCTCTATCATTTGAAATACATGTGTTTTGATAGCTCGCAGTTTTCAGTAGCAGTTTGATCCCTCGCACTTTGAAAGTGCGGAGTCCAGGTTAGTGGGAAGCGCGCAATAATATAGGTTTGTTCTAGTACACCATTCCTGTTCGGAGCAAACAGGAGCAAAAAACCAGGAACGATAATCTCTCTGCTCCGGAGTGCTCCTCTGTTTAATTGATGTTTGTTGTTAGGCTCATTTGCCCATGAATCACAACTACTTGCGCACACCATTGTACCGTCATATCAAATGGACAAATTTATCAAACATGATATAGTTCAAGGAATCCGCACGAGGCGGTGATAGTGTGCAAAGTAAATTTAAATTCGAAATGATGATCGTGTTTTATTTAGCGAACTCTTCTCAGTGCCATGTCTGACAGGTCTGTGATTTTGTGTTATTTAAGGTGATTTTTCTATTTCACAAATAATTGTATTTTTCGGTAGTGCGCAGAAAGAGCCTTCTATGTCGGTATGGATATCACACCTAATCACAAACGAAAGCTGTTTTTCAAATATTTTTTATATAATATACGGTTGAGGTAAGTTGGAGGTGACGCATGCGGGGCAAGTTAACGGCATTATTCACAGTGCAAAAATAGTCATCAAAGCAAGAGATTTTTTTCTTGTGTATCTCGGTAATGCAAGGGACATTTACTTCGCCCAATCGCCTGCAAATTTTGAAAATTTGCTTTTCTTCGCTTCACATATTATTGTCTACAAAAATAAAGACAACGCAACAAGTTTATAAAATTCAGAGATGTTGTCAACAGTCTACCCTTTATGCAACGTGTTCTATTTGGCTACCTAAATCAAAGCAGTAAAAAATCACAACTAGAAACACCACCAACTAGCCTCGGTCTCTCCTACTGAGTGTTCTATTATCTGAGGCGCACAGTTTCCCTATTAAGAAAAATCGCAAACTTCGAGATTTTGGCTATGGAACATTGTCCGCGTGCACTTTCTCTAGGTCTTTATTACCCCAAAACATCACAAACACTTTCAAAACAAACTCAGTGAATTTAATAAAAAAAAGGTAAAGCGTTGTAACGAATTCTTTAATATTGCTCGTAATCACAGAGTGCTAATTAAGTATGTATATGGCACCACTACCCAGTTAAGCTCAGCAGGAAATGAACCTGGCTGGTTCCAGTTCGCACACGGGCTCTAGTGACACAACCGACTCTAGTTAGAATCGGTTGTCACTAGATCCCGTGTACGAACTGCAACCAGCCAGAATTCCAGTTCATTTCCGGCTGAACTTTACTAGGTATGCGTGTTGTCAATTTGAAACTGAATGCGATTTCCTATTCATTCGTTATGCAATAATGATTGTGCTTACCAGATATTGAATGTCATCATACACAAACGTCGATGCTTTCGAAGCAGCGTCGATCGATGATTCAAATGGAGTCCAACTCTCATCTTTTTTTAGTAACATCAGTACTAATCCTCCATCCGCACATGCATCCACAACGTTATTCTCCATAATGCTGGATCCGTCCTCTTCCAAAACTATTCTCGCATACTCCTCATTAAAAAAATGTTGTGCTGTTAAGTAATAGAATTGCTTTAATTGATTGAATTTGAATATTTCCCCATACTACCTTTCTGAAACAAATTAGCCACTGTTGGAATGATTTTGACGAAGGTCTTCTTTCGTGATGAATTGCAAATCCTAATTAACTTCGATGTATTCATTATTCGATAGGATTGTTTTGTTGAGTTGATAAGATGTATTGTTTAAGATGCGAAAGTAGCCCTGATGGGATGCAAAATAAAAAGAACATTTTGGTTTAGTGTCATATTATAAAATCATATTAGGTATTCTTCCAATTCAAAAGATCAGGTAATAGATAGTAGCACAGAGAATAGACATATAAGCTAGAACAAACTTTCCCGAAAAACCTGTGTTAACATTTAAATGAAAATGCGTTGAAAATCACCATCGCATACTGGTTTGCATGCGTGAGTCACCATTGTATCCAAGTTTGCATACAAGTCCTGTATAGCGACGACTGGCCGATCGAAGCGCCGACCAGTGGCAAGTTGCTACTTGCTGTTGTCATTTCAAAGCGACAGTTTAATTTATTACGCAAGTTGAACACTTTACTTTTATGTCAGTTCTCAATGATAGTAGTATGGAGGACAGGAAAACCAGAAGAAGCAGACCAGTAAAAACTCTAGGGAAAAGAATTGTAATGAGTTTCATTAAAGCTCGTGTAGAATAATACCTCACTTCGTTATATCAAACAATTCTACACATTTGCTAACCTATTAACGCGAAATTTGGCCTAGCCAGAGTTCATGTTGAAAATTAGTCAGTTAGGGTTAATATAAATTGTCAAAGGTAAACTGAAAACATGCGTTTGATAACCGCACTCCAACTGCATTGCATTGATCATTGCGCCACCTACAAATGTTTGTCCACCGTTGCAGACGTCTGATTTATTCGTAATTTCAGTTGCGAGTGTTTATACACATTTTGAATCAAGCCTAAACGTCTGTTATTCTAGCACTATTAGCATAAGCGCAAGTATACCGGAGACAGACTTGTTCCTGCGCATTAAGGATAACTGACTTGCAAAGAAACGTTTGGAACCGTGTAAAAGGTTGTTCTGCTCCGAACGATAGTTCTTGGAGTAATTTCCTCATGGTGTTATATCTGTTTGTCTGTGGTTATAGTTTTCAGTGGATTAATCATGTTAGTAAAATATGAAAGGTAAAGATCCTTTCTAACATACACCCATGCAGACTACAAAAAGTGAATATATACTTCCTTTGAAAGACTTACCCTATTTAAGCGGTATAGCATGCTGATGGAAAATGAAGGTTCGTCTATCACAAGTGTAAATTTTAAGTGGCGTGATATCGGCTAAACTAGAGAGCTCTACGCACTCATATGTTGCATTGACGTCTTGATCCTCTATGTCCACTTGGTCGACTATATTTAAACCTACGTCGGTAATTGATTCAACTGTGATTCTTTTTCCGTAAACAGTTATGCTTTTTGAATCGGTATTATATATAATTCCTTTTATGCGCAGCACAAAATAATATGTTTCTGAATTGTCGTACTCCAGAAATATACATACATCTCTCTTAAACGAATATCCGTAATAAATCATGGATTCTGCGTATGTATACGATGCATCACACATAGCAAAAATTTTCATGAGTTGCTTTTCATCTTCGTTGAGGTCGTCATAAGTTTTAACAACCTGATCGAATACTATTTTGTTATGGAATCGGTTCTCATTATTGCCTAGTAATGCTTGCCAGTACTGATGGCGTTCACTGCATAATTTGAGAATGTTTTTGTAATTACTGGCGTGACGCAAGGTTGTTTTGAAATAGGAATGCTTTCGTTCTCCTGTCAGTGTACAGAAAGGCATTAGTGGTCCCAACTGCAGGATCAAATGGGGATAATGCCATAGATAGTGATGTTTAGGCCGAAGAGGTGAGGAGAAAAGCTCTGCTCTAATTCCAATGTAATGATTAATAGCCAATCGCAAAATTCCAATGTGTCTTTCTGAAATTATTGGAGCAGTTATGAGATCAGTTATTTGTTTAAGGAGCATCAACATCTTAAACTCTCTGGTATCGTATACTCCGCCAGTTTTCATCAACAGCATTGGTAACAGTTGTATTAAACGCCACACATCTACGGCTTTACTTGTAATACAGTCCTTTTTAATGTTCAGGGTTATTTGAGAATGCAGCTGTAATTTTTTGAATAAATAATTTATTCTACTCGCGAGAAACTTTTCGCCAATGAATCGTTTCCTTATAAACGCACGAAATACTAGCATAATATCATAGTTGAAACAACCAAGAAACAAATCATGTGCTACACACGGTGGTAATCCATAATCAAACAGTTGGAATTCTTGCAGTTCGTTGAAAATAGTCCGTTTTTTAATACCTTTTACAGCTTTTCCAGTCATTTCCATTTCATAGATATCCTTCTCATACCGCAATTGATTTCGAAGTTCACATCTTTGCAAAGGAGCACTTCGAAATTCTTTCAAAGTGGTATAACAGTATCTCGAAAAATATTCCTGTGTGGAGAAATTCGCCGACAATCCTGCCATTTGGTGTGTGCCAAGATTATCTCCTAGAATTGCAAACAGTGTCCCCCGAACAATACGTGACGATCCCCGAACGGTAACTGTTATTCCGAGGGTCTCTAGTTCCATTAGATCCTGGATCAATACCTTGAAAATGTTCTCTGTTGTGAATTCTAGTAGGTCCTTTTCAAGACAGAGTAGCGCAAGGAATGTGTTTTCGGTGTTAGCACGCTGTGAAGGATGAGTATTTGCTATTGTGTAATAAACTCCAACTATTTTGTGACGGTTTTTAGCATCACCTAATGGGTTGACGGTCCCGAAGGAATCTTGATACAAGAATATTGAAATAACATTTGCTTGATTATAGAATCGACTGTTCTTGTAACATAAACCATCGGTGAAATCGGACATAAATCCTGTTACTCTTCCTTTTTCAGAGAAAATTGCATCGTAATTTGATTCGACTTCGAAAATAGATTTCAAGGTTTCGAGAATGGGAACATAATAAAGAAAATATTCTTTTCTCATTTTGTTCAATCCGAGATGAACTTTGACGGGATCTACGTATTTGAAATTTTGTTTAAAATATTTTTTGCGCATGTAATCCGAGCGAAATATCCCAATTCTCTCACTGAACAAAACAATGTTTAAATCTTTAGTGCTAAAACGTGTCACAATTTCATTTTTCTCAAATTCAGATAGATGAAGCTTGTCAGCAAGCTTTCCAATAGTTTCTGCGTTGTGTTTCTGTTGTATCATAGATAACTCATTCAAATGTTCTACCACTTGTTGTACTGCTTCATTAGCTACATGGTGCTTTGATAGCAGGTTCAAAAACATCAAACCAATTGATTTCTCAGCATTTAGAATATAGCTTTCATCGTTCTGTGTAACAGCACTGATATCAGTTTCCTCCGTATTATTGGATTGCAGGGATGACGATCCCACTGTCCCATCTATTTTTTCGGTTTTCGAATTGAAAGTAACTGGCTGCTTATCTCTGATTATGATAGTACATATTGTGAATGGATAAACTGTTTCTAGTCATAAATGGCTTTGCTCTACAATTCAATGGACAATAAACCGATATGCCTTGCGAAAGGTGATCCCTGAGATGTTTGGCCATTGTCTGGAAACTATTGTGGAAATACAGGCAACCGTCAGCAGTACACTTTAATATTGAATCGTCTGATACACGTTCGATTGAGTGACAACGCCTTATATGTGCTACAAAAACGGTGTAGGTCTTGAAAGTGATGTTACATCCGTTTATATTGCATTGAAATGATCTGCTGAATCGATGTACGTGAACATGGGCTCTGTAAGCATCGACATCATCGAATACAGCTTTACACACAAAGCAAATAATTTCCATAACACCTGTTGAATCAAAGACATAGACATCAAATTTATATTAATGATAGCATTACACAGTATTTAAATATGGCGCCGTGTCAGTGCGTTCTGTGAGTCATAGGAATACCTCACAGGATTCGATGCTTGATATTCACGGACTGCATCATAACGTTTCAAAATCGGTGTACTTGAAAAGATTCCGGGAATGGCCAGGATCGATTGTGTAATACTAGTCAAAAGCGCGTTAGCCTATACGTATTTATAAACGCAGCTTCAAGCACAATCATACAAACGCCCGTTTCCACGCGATCGTGAATTGTACACTCCCGAGAGCCCCGACTCTCGGTCTTAGAAGCCTAGGTCTTTGCCTACAGTTGAACCATACTCAACAAAAAAGGTCACCTAGGACCGATTTCTTCACCATCGCTTAACTTTTAAACCAGTTTCACCAGCCGTTTAAATCTGTCTTAACTGCTAAGCGAGGGTGAATAAATCGACCCCTAGTGGTGCAAACTATCATTCCATAGCTTTCAATACAAATTAATTTTCAATACAAATTAAGCAATGGTTTGAGTTGTTATAACACTTAGCATCTACCGTATGTGTGAAGCATACACGAAATTTGTAGTTTCAGCTTGAGCTTATGCGACCACCCCTGGCTGCTACTCCGTTATCGACCTGGACTAGCTGAAGTTGCACAGGGAATCAGTAGATAATTATGCTTGGGAGTAGCGAAGCATCTTTCAATGTGCAACTGCTGGTAATCCTAAAATGTTTATTGATCAATACCGGCGTTGGCCAGGCCCGAACGTAGAACGTAGAAGGATAGGGAAGGAATGTTAGTCCGATTCTTGCTTTTGCAAGAGTGCATACTCGAAATGTGTAGTTTCATAGTACTAATTTCAGGCCGTTTGTTTATTCCATCAGCCTTTTCCATTAGAAAGTACAAAATAGCGACAACGTCTAAACTAGTCCCACAGGTTACACAGGTACACTGATGACCCATATTTATAAACACTCGGTTGATATGAAACCCAATTTTACGAACTTTTTAACTGAATGTATGAACCATAACGTCATCCATAAAAAGACAAGACAATCCAGATTGACTGTGACGGTTAGGGTCCACTAAGGGGTTGATAACAGTCTCTTTCTCCGGACAAAACCAGCCTAGAGGCCGTGTGGCATCCGGCGGGTTGAAGTTTCTTAACCAAGAATTGATCCACTGGGCTCCTGCTCCCGTGTCGTGAGAGGCGACTTAAAACAGGAGTCCTCAAGTCAAGGTGTTTTTCCGTGCCGAGGAATGAATGGCTGGCAGGACTAAAACATACCAGTCGCGCACGGAGTGTCATGGGTCTTACCCTTACTGTGTTAAGCGAATATTTGACAAAGTGGACGTTTGTTTCTTCGCAAATCGTGGGATTCAAATGGTGGTCAGGTCCCTAACATCCATGTCGGCGTTCGCATTAGGCGATTATAAGCAACGTGTTTGGTATCTTACAGCTGCTGTACAACAATGGCTGATGATGAAATGTGTACTACTGTGATCGAGTATGGTTAGAGTAGCACAAATTAATCTTCAGCATAAACGTACATCAATGAATCGATCCGCCGTGTGCAGAAAGAAAAAGCTTCTATAGCTTTGGTTCAAGAACCGTGTTTCCATAAAGGAAACTTCTATCAAATACAAATTAAATACGCCAATGTCCCATACAAACGGGTCATCCATTTTTGGCTCAATGAACGAGCAAATTACACAACCCAATTCGTCTTGACAGGTTTGATATGGCGAAAAAAATGAAACTGGCAACATTACCAAATTAAAGTGGCTGTGCTTGTTTTCGTTCATTTCCAAATCAGGATCTGTATCCTTGGTATCCTTTTGCTCTTATTAATAAAACAAAATTTTTGACCTAATATAGGAAATACTTCCTCTGGACAATATTCGGTAAATTTTCAAATTTTTAATAATTGGAACTATATTACCAACGTAAAACGTTGGTTCTGGCTGCATCATTAGGAACTTTTATTATCAGAAGTGAACATGCGTGTCCGAGGTTTGACAACATACATCAGTACGAATGCAGAGTGCTATCTGCAACCGTTCGAACTACACGATTGTGAACTGGTAATGGACGGTGATAACCGTGATAACCTGTGAAAGCAACTTTCTATCCGTTCAGAAGACAGGACCGGAGCCTTCGGAGGGAATTATGACCACTATTTCCGCGCTGTGGTAGCATTTTTCGAATTGCTTTCCAAGTGTAACGTGAAACCGTTTGTGCTTCTGAACGGCGGCTACGAAAAGAACAAACTAAAAACCGTGTGCGAAGGTTTCCTGGACAGCGTTTGAAACTTCGTAAGTGCTAAAACGTTCTCCTAATTACCAGGTGTTATTAAGTTTGCGCGATCGCGAACGTAGGTGTGCGTTGTTAATTGCGAAGGGCTTAAGCGTTCGTATGTTAACGTGTTTGTGACGTGTGCGTTCATGTGACTTCGCGAGTACAAGACTGGATTTTGTAACCGTGTGGCTGTTCCTATAAACGCGTGCGTTCTTGGATGGTCACGCGAACCTTCATTCTGATAGTTAGTTTTCGGTGTACAATTAACATTCCGACAGGGAGTATTTACCCCATATCACTGGAGTCCTCGGTCATGTCGCCATGTAACGTGGTGTCCAGTGGATATGAGAGCTTTCTTTTTTTAAATGATCCAATTGAAGGCGTGGACCTAGTCTGCTGATATCAAGGAAAGAAACATCCGGAAGTGACCGATTCATAATCGTGTAGGTGCCCTGGATGGTCGCGAAGGGCTCAAGCATTTGTATTGTTTAACGTGTTTTATAACGATATAGCGTGTATTCTTGCTTGATCGCGCGCGAACAGTGAGTCTGATGCATAATTTTTAGTGTATGGTACAGATAGTAGAAGAGAGTCCGTTTCCCCATAGCACTAGAGTTCAAGGTCATGTCATGTTGGAATGTGTTGTTTAATGAATATGAGTGTCACTTTTTGGTTGGTTCAACTGAAGACATTAGTCCAGGCTGTTAGGAACGAGGTAAGACTTCCGGACGTGACCGTTTCATGATCGCGCGAGTGGTGGGTTAATGTTTGAGACGGCTTTTGGAAGTTTAAAGATGCTACGTTTACTTAACTACCGGGGTTTTTCATGTAGGCGAAACCGCGGGCGTAAGTATATGTGGATTATTGCAATTGCATGGTCGCGTTTGTGGCCAGGTTTGTGTTATCGCGAAGGCCCCGAGCGTTTGTACCTATATGAGTATAGATAGCATATAGTAGATATACTAATAAAAGGAATCATAACATGCCTAATAAAGAAAAAAGATACAAAGAGCTTGTTTAGAAGTGTATAAATTGACCGATACTATTTTGTTATACATCAATAAGGGACCATTAATAAATCACGGAACGCGTTTAGGGGGGGAGGGGGTACGACAAGTTGTTACATGTTTTGACGTATGGGGGAGGGGGAGTAAGCTAGATCGTTACGTAACATGTTTTTACTAAACAAAAAAATATTTCGAAGAATTTGTTACGTAGTAGGGGAGGGGTGATAGAGAAATTTGTGACATTTTGTTACATGGGGGGAGGGGGAGTCAATTTTGGGCAATTTTGCATTACGTAATTTATGAACGGTCCCTAATAGAAAAGCAAACCAATAGATGTACAAAAGAAACAGACTAGCGAAGTAGAATAGATACTGTACCGTATTACAAGCAGAAATCTTCGCGCTTCTGTGTGGCGTGCAATCGGCAGATCAACAGGGAATTTCGGTAAAAGGGTTTATTTTTGCTCTGACAGTCAGGCTGCCCTGAAAGCACTTAGTTCGACAGATTCGAGATCAACATTAGTAATCGCATGCAGGGCCGGCGGAAAGCGAGGGTAGTATGGGTAGCACTACCTGCTCAAAAATAACCGAGTTGGTAATTACCCACTCGAAATTTTGAACCAGTTCAAAAAATTTAGATGCGCAATGCATGTATCTCGCACTACACACATTTGAAGACATCGATGTACCACAATTCCATTTGCATAAACGAACGTGATTTAATGTGAATGTAATGTAACCGTGTGCATTGCGAAAAGGGAAACAATCCTTACTAATGAACCCCTCAGCCTATGCTTTCTACCCACTCGGGCGTAAAGTGTTTCGCCGCCCCTGATCGCATGTCGAACTCAAATCGAAGATCTTAACATTTCAAATGCTATATACGTTCTATGTGTTCCTGGTCATTCCGGTATTACTGGAAATGAATGGGCGGATGAATTGGCTAGAGCGGGCGCTGCGACTGACTGCATTGGTCCAGAACCAGTTTTACCACTTTCAATAAGTTGGATAAAGCACAAGATTCGCTTTTGGGCTGCATCCGACCATGCCAACCATTGGCGTAGCTTGCAAACTTGTGTTCAAACAAAGACTTTTCTGCCCGAAGTGAGTCCGAAAGTGTCAAAGAATTTGCTGCATTTTTCCAAGAACAAGTGCAGTATTCTAGTCAGGGCACTGACAGGACATTGCAAACTCAATCATCACATGGTAACTATTCAGCATGCTGCATATTATTCGTGTGATCTTTGTGAATCGGATTACGAAACTTCATATTAATAGATATGTAACTGCCATGCAGTAATGCAATTACGTATCCGGATTTTTTGTTCTTCATACATAGATGAGCCTATGTGCAGAGAGCTGAAACTATGCTATTGTTCCTAACCCAGTGTGATTAAGACCTATAGCTTAAGCCGTATTTGAATGACAATATCTCTTCGGGGGTGTTGTTGGTCTGTTACCCCAATATCCCCTCGGGGGTGTTGATATATCCGCTCACTGTTTAAATAATAATTCTGAATCCCTCCCGGGGTTGGATATTTTTTTGCATTATTTTCCTTACCCCTCACCTTACCACTTTCCCAATCCTTCCCATCAGAGAAATGATGAAAAAGCAAATCATGGCAAGGCAAACCCGTCTGTCCGTTGACTGTGCATGTAAATTTGCCAAAGAGCATATTATGGCATTCACATGGGAGCAAGCAACACCATGGCAGTGTGAGGACGGGATTGCCCCTCGTATATCAACTATAATTCATGGTCGCAACATTTTCTCGTTCATCCGCATTGAATAGATCACCTGAACAAAGAATTTTCAAATATTTTCTATAACTAGAGATAGCAAGTGAAACTACTTTATTGGTTAAACTTACTTTTCAATGTATTTTTTAAATTATGCCAAACGACCATTATGCCAAATGACCATCATGCCAAACGACCATTATGCCAAATGACCATTATGCTAAATGAAAGTATGTGTCACCTAGTGTTATGCCAAATGAACATTATGCCAAATGAACTTATGCCAAACGAACTTATGCCAAACGACGTGCTCCCGAAACAAGGATTGACTCCTTCTTTAAGACATGAGCAGTTCTTTGAATTTGTATACCAAATAGCGCTCGCAAGTAAACTGGTGATCTACTCGTTGCCTCAAACTTAGGGGTTGATTCCTTCTTTCAAACATGAGTAGTTCTTTTAATCTATATCAAATAGCCCTTGGAAATATCGCATAACCGAGACCAAGGGAGCGAGGTGGTCATCGACCCGCCGTCAGAATCGGCGACCTCTCACCAGCAAACCTACGACCCACTCGTTTGCCCGGGTTACTCAAACATAGGGGCTATCAACTAGTTTAAGTACCATACTTATAGCGTTGTGGCGTAGCCACATTAAGTGTCACTATTGAACATAACAGAGATTTCAATGTATATTTCAAATTATGCCAAACGACCATTAAGCCAAACGACCATTATGCCAAATGACCATTATGCCAAATGAACATTATGCCAAACGAAAGCATGTGTCACCTGCTGTTATGCCAAATGAACTTATGCCAAACGACGTGCTCCCGATAGCTCGCATAGTCAAAATATAACTTAGTACGGATCAATGTTTCCAATAACTTTTATTTTATCGATGTTCCTTGATGTATCAATCGATAAATAAACTTCCTGTTAGCTATTGTTAGATTTTACACATCGGAGGACAGAGGTACCAAGAACAATAATATTAATTTCACAAAATGCTCTACAAAAACCTGTTTTAATCCACCTAGCGGTGCAATTGTGCCTTTCTCATTTCTCTAAACTATGGCACGGAGGCTTTTTATGTTCAACATAATTGTGTAAATGTCCATTACATTCTTAGTACACTTTGCACTTATACACAATGGCATGCCAGCCACGAACTTGATGAGCTACTTGTCGACGGTGAAACACTTGAAACAAAAAATATCATACTCCATTAGCCTAATCAGCATTAGATCAATGTTATCTGCTATCTGTTATCTGCAATGTTGCTAACTCATTTTGTTACGCAGGGGTGGGTATGTGAGGAGGGCGAAAGTCCCATGAACGAACGACTTCCCAGCTTAAATTGGTATGCTTTGTGATATAGTGGTGAAGATGATGGGGTTGAAAGGTAGGGGTATGAGGGCTGGATGGGGTGGTGGTCTGAGGGGTGATTTAAGGAGATTTTTAAAGGAGGGGAGTGAACAGTAAAGGGGGGGGGGTGTAACCCCTCTCCGTAAACCATCAACTACGCTTCTGTTAAAATCCAGAAACCTTATGCGAGTCGAAAAAAAAATTTGGACCTCCGGGATTAGGTTGACGTTTTTCAGAGTGATTGCATAACCTTTCTATATGAGAAAGGCAAAAATGTGCCAAAATCCAAAAAAGTGAATCATCGTCAAATTTTTTTCGAGTTTGCATCAAATCTCGACGTTTCATGCACCTTGAACACATTTAGCATCAAAAATAAAAATTCTATTTTTAATTTTTCCTATAGTTTATATGAGAAATTTCTGTGTGGCCGCACTCTGAAACCCGTAATTCCGGAACCAAAATTCCGATCGATCCTAAATTCAATAGCAGCCGATGGGAAGGTTGCACCTTTCATTTGAGACTAAGTTTGGGCAAATCGCTCCAGCCATCTCTGAGAAAAATGAGTGATATTATTTGACACATACGCACATACACACACACACACACACACACACATACAGACTTTTTCCGATCTCGACGAACTGAATCGAATGGGATATGACACTCGGCCCTCCGGGCCGGGATTAGGTTAACGTTTTTCAGAGTGATTGCATAACCTTTCTATATGAGAAAGGCAAAAATGCGCCAAAATCCAAAAAAGTGAATCATCGTCAAATTTTTTTCGAGTTTGCATCAAATCTCGACGTTTCATGCACCTTGAACACATTTAGCATCAAAAATAAAAATTCTATTTTTAATTTTTCCTATAGTTTATATGAGAAATTTCTGAAATTTCCTATAGTTTATATGAGAAATTTCGGTCGTAGTGCAATATATACCCAACATGCAAAAATAACAGTTATCATCCCACCCGCAGCAAACGTCAAAACGGCCGGGAAGTTAAAATCGTAGATTGGACTATTGGCGTGCGGTTAGGGGTTAAGCACCCTTCACACCACAACCATGAATATCAAAACATAACTTATCAAGTTAGCATGAAGACAGCATTGAACAGTGTCAACACGTAGCTCATCAGGTTTGTGGTTGTCTAGCACTTGTATATATGTGCCAAGTGTAATGAGAATGTAATTGATTTTTCTCCAATTTTATTGAACATAACTCGCCATGTAATCTAAGTTTGGATATATGACAGACACAATTGCACCACAAGCTGGATTATAATAGATTTTTCATTAGCAATATTGCTTTGAGGAGCAGAAACATAAGGCTTGTTCCAGTACACGTTTCTCCTGGTACTGGAACAAACCTATATTCAGTTCGCAGAATGCCCTTAATCACATATACATATATTTGAAACCCTATCGCGTTATACATGTTCGAAACGAAGATCGAACATGCTGTCATGAGCCTACATTAACGCATACCTCATCAAGCAGCAAGCATAAACACCGATGTGACTAAGCAAACAATATTCGATGCGACAAATGTTCACTTTAGGTACCTCTTTCCCTATAAAACATTTTTCTTTTAGAAATATGCCGTTTAGTGTTGTAGATTCATAAAAGCAAAAAAACTTTCCATAATTCATTATTAAACTTGAAAAATAAGGTTGTTACTGTGCTACCGAAAGTAAGGTTTTTTGACTAAGCTAATGTGGCTATGGTATATAGCTGAATACGCCGGACGAGATAACCGCTTACTCACCATCTCTGATCCAGATTTGCTTGCGTTTTCTACGATGGGTTTAAAGTTAGCTCGGCCGGCGGATCCTCAGCGCTATGCGGTCAAGTCGCATCACTCCAGCTTCATCCAAAACCTCACTTTCGGCAGCACAATATTACTGTGCGTTAGTCAATAAAACAGTTCGTGAATAAATTATAGAATTTTTCTCTCTACCCCTTTTTGAAAACTTTACAAATATAGCGCCTTATGAAAAACATGTTTTCAGTTTACATGGGAAAAGTACCTAATCAGAGCCTTCGTTTCCGATGCATCCAAACACTTGTTTTCGATCAGGAATATCGCCAGCATATATTTCAAATTCATTCGTGAACACCTATATGCTATTTAGGGCAAATTTTGTCGTTCCGGTTTGTGCAATTCAATAATTATTGACAACTAACACAATGCAACTAAAACATGGCCTCCTGGCAGCGGGCAAGCGTGTACAACGAAACTGATTTATTATTCGACAAAAAAAACCGTGTACCCTATAACAATTAGAAAATAAAGCTCAAAAATGTAAATATGAAGTGCATTGATATTGATAGAATGATAAGATTTGTGTTGATGACGCTTTACTAAACTTTTTGTCCATAATTTTCTACTAGTTATTGGGTATAAGGCAATCAGCTTATGTAAAATGTTGTTACAGTTCTGCTGTTTGGTTTTTATGAAGATCTAACACCCTGTGTGGAAAAAACTGCTTTTTCCGTTTTTGATTTTTGTCGATTCTCTCTCCAACCTTAACAAGTGAGCTTATGCAGCGGAGCTAGTGTGATATGGCTTAGCTGAGGCCGTTGGGCAAGGTGTTGATCAACCCGCCACTGGAGTGATAAGTAAACCTGTGATGATCTCGTTTGTCCGGTTTACTCGAACATAGGGGCTATAGCTGGATTCAAGTTTTCGGTTGACTAACATGACTACGCCACATAGCTTTCTGCTGTACTGTTCGACTACGCTACCGCTCAGTCGGCTTTAAACTAGCTATGGCTCCTAAATTTGAGTAAACCGGCAAAACGAGAGTTTACAGATTTACTTGCACTTCCGGCGACGGGTTAATCAATGCATCGTCCTACGGCCTCGGCTATGCGCCCAAGCCGCATCGCACTAGCTCCGCTCTATACGCTCACTTGTTGGACCATTATGTCCGCGTTAAAATTCATCTTCTATCATAAAGAAAAGAGAAAAGCTAAATTTTACAAGGTGTAACTGATCAAAAAGGATCAAGAATGCTATCATGAGCGACGATAACGCATATCTGATCAAGCATCAAGCAAAAACATAGATCTGGTTCAGCAAGCAATAGGTTTGTTACAGTACACGAAAGTTGTTCCGGAGTAAACAGAAGCAAAAAGTACTTACTCCGGTTAGCTACCAGCAGAAGAAAATACAGGAACGAGTTTCTCCCTGTTTGCTCCGGAGTACTTCCAGTTTCACCTGGTACTGAAGCAAACCTAATATTCGCTTCCAATGCATCCAAACATTTGCTTTCGACCGGGAATATCATCGGCATTATATTTAATTTTATTCGTCGATACTTACATGTAATTCCGGACCAAATTTTCTCGATTGATCTCTAAAATATGTTCGCCTGACAGCGGGTAAGAGTTTGTGCGAAATGTAATATTTTCGGACTAAAAACAAACATCTACGTCCATAAATCTAAAAAAACAAACAATTATAAAAAAATTATGTTAAAAATGCAAACATGAAACGCAATTAGCACAGATAGTAACAGATAGATAAATTTTATTGGGTATATAATATATTGAGCGATGACAAACAGAAATGTAAACGAAACTTACAAGATTTGTTCACTTATCCAATGGTTGGATCATAGAATATCGGCACGGGAGCGTGATATTAGCAGGACACGATTTTTTAAAGGAAACTATTAAACAATTTTAACGAAACAAATTAAAACATGAACGGCGATCGCCAACAATTGAATCTAGCATAAATATTCTCACACGAACGAAATCGAGACGAAAGAGAAAGAGGGGCGGAAGTGGAATATGTAACGCGTCGAAAGTTATCGATACACTGAAATTTTTTTTATTCTTTTTAATATAGCGTTGGTACGTGTGATATCACTATAATTTGACGAAAATAATGATGTGCATACATTTGATTGTAATGTTGTGTCGAAACGTGTAATAGTACAAATTTATCAATGAGCGATATCACATGCATAAATGGAACAAACTTTTATCAGTTTAATATTACATTATTTTGACAGGACTATTTTCCTACATCGTTTTCATTACAATATTATATCAATTCGAATACAATGTACTGTTAAAACGATGTAATAATCTCAGTACGTTGTTTTTCGTTATATTAGGAGATTGAGGTATAATTGTATCTAAAGTAGCACAATATTATACTATTATTTACCATTACGTCTGAATGTCATGCACATCATGAACATCGCATCAACCATTATTACAATTCTTTTTGCTGTGTAAGCTTCAAATTAATTTTTTTACAATAACTTGTACCCAAACAATAAATTTTGTGCAATAAGACCTAAAAAATCTTTTAAAAATATTGAAACATAACATGAATTTTATTATCACAATCAATAATATTCATTAAGTATTGCAGTTGAAATTTATTACATAAAGCCAATAACTTTAAACGGCAATTCATATAAAATGTATGTGATTGGTCCAATGAATGTAATCAAAAAAATCTCTCGATTATTTATATGGTTTGCTCATAAAAGTTATGTGAAAAGCTACATGGAAAATAATTATATGTATTTTCAGATAAATGTTACATGATTTTTAGGTTCAGTGTAGGGTGCAAAATATTTACAAAGCTAACTTTGCAGAGATTTTCTTATGTCGTTTTTCATTGAAAAACACCGGGGCGGTGGATTGCACTGGTTTTGCACTTTCTAGCAGAAGTGGGAATGAAACACGTCTAGTTGCCTGCACGCTTACCGGCCGTTACCTAATTTTGGGTAGAATCCTACCCAAAATGGACTAAAGTGCATCTCCTCACTTTTGGGTAACAAGCTTTGAACTTAAATTTTGGGTAGTGTGAGGACTACCCAAAGTTTGGGTTACAGATAACCCAAGCGTTGGGTACAGAGCGGGTAACCCAAAGTTTAAGTAACGATGAAATAATCCAAAATTTGAGTAACGAGCGGATAACCAAACATTTGAGTAACGCGCGGATAACCCAACATTTGAGTACTGAGCGGATAACCCAAAATTTGAGTACTGAGCGGATAACCGAAAATTTGAGTACTGAGCGGATAACCCAAAATTTGAGTAAAGAGCGGATAACCCAAAGTTTGAGTACTGAGCGCATAACCCAAAATTTATAACGAGCGGATAACCCAAAATTTCTGTAACGTTCGGATAACCCAAAATATAGGCTTCCAATATATATTATATGGATGCTTGGCATTCGCACTAAGAACAACCATCAATATGGGTATCATTTGAAAAGTAGCCATTCGTAGAAGCTGTAAATTGATGATTGGCGCCATTTTGAAATTCAAGATGGCGGCTTTCGGTTACCACAAAACACTTGAAACTACCATAAATATGGGTGTCATTTGAAAGGTATTGATTAGTTGAAGGCGAAAATTGATGATTGGTGCCATTTTGAAATCCAAAATGGCGGCTTCCGGTTATCACAAAACACTTGAAACTACCATAAATATTGGTGTCATTTGAAAGGTATTGATTAGTTGAAGGCAAACATTGATGATTGGTGCCATTATGAAATCCAAAATGGCGGCTTCCGGTTACCACAAAACACTGAAAACCACCATCAATATGGGGGTCATTTGAAAGGTAGTAATTGTTAGAAGACGAAAATTGATGATGGCTTCCGGTTACCATAAAACACTGAAAATCACCATCAATATGGGTGTCGTTTGAAAGGTAGTAATTAGTAGAAGGCGAAAATTGATGATTGGCGCCATTTTGAAATCCAAGATGGCGGCTTCCCGTTACCACAAAACACTTAAAACCACCATAAATATGGGTGTCATTTGAAAGTTAGTAATTAGTAGAAGGCAAAAATTGATGATTGGTGCCATTTTGAAATCCAAGATGGCGGTTTCCGGTAACCACAAAACACTAAAAATCACCGTCAATATGGGTGTCATTTGAAAGGTAGTAATTAGTAGAAGATGAAAATCGATGATTGGTGCCATTTTGAAATCCAAGATGGCGCCTTCCGGTTACCACAACACTGAAAACCACCATCAATATGAGGGTCATTTGAAAAGTAGTAATTAGTAGAAGATAAAAATCGATGATTGGTGCCATTTTGAAATCCAAGATGGCGGCTTCCAGTTACCACAAAATACTGAAAACCACCATAAATATGAGGGTCACTTGAAAGGTAGTAATTGTTAGAAGGCGAAAATTGATGATTGCCACCATTTTGAAATACAAGATGGCGGCTTCCTGTTACCATAAAACTCTGAAAACCGTCATCAATATGGGTGTCGTTTGAAAGTTAGTAATTAGTAGGAGGCAAAGATTGATGATTGGTGCCATTTTGAAATCCAAGATGGCGGTTTCCGGTTACCACAAAACACTAAAAATCACCATCAATATGGGTGTCATTTGAAAGGTAGTAATTAGTAGAAGATAAAAATCGATGATTGGTGCCATTTTGAAATCCAAGATGGCGCCTTCCGGTTACCACAAAACACTGAAAACCACCATCAATATGAGGGTCATTTGAAAGGTAGTAATTAGTAGAAAGTGAAAATTGATGATTGGCGCCATTTTGAAATCCAAGATGGTGGCTGGTAACAAAACACTTAAAACCACCATCAATATGGGTGGTTACCCCTCAGGTTTAAGAACAATTATTCACTAGTGGTCTATCCCCCATACGCTTGCTCATATGTCAGTGGCACCATAATTGCAAATGTGGCCACAGTTCCAACTACAAATATATTTGAAATGAATTAATCATCAACAAAAAACAAATAAAAATGAATGCACAATTAAAATACTTGTCTCTTAGACAGCCAGAATTCTATATTATATTCCAGCCGGTATGACTGAAGTCAAATGGAATTGTAGTGGCTCGGAGCTCGGGTAAGCTACAGTCTTGTTCAAATGTTCCGTATTGCTCGATGTATCTGAAGTCAATAACCGAGATGACGTTGTTTCACCGGTGTTGACTATTGGAAGCCTCAGTTTGACATGACTGAATAGTTTCCTGAAAAAAAAATGTTATTATATATACGTTATACCACAACCGATCATCTTAACCATACCTGAAGTCACCACGCAGATGCGAGGTCATCTAGAGGCAACCAAGGCCCATAGCAACAGGTGGAATATCGAAACAAGCCACGCGGCTCGCTACCAACGAGTTGCCGATCCTCGAGGCAGCACGTCGAAGCCACGTGAACGGAATCGAACGACAGCAAGGAGTGCAGATGCAGCAGAAATAATCTATAAAAAGTGGTAGAAATTAAATTAGTCTTATGGCGCTTTCGTTTGTTCTTGGTGCTACACAGGTGTAGTGCAAAAAAAGAGATAGACTGATTACACTCAGGTTTGAATGAGTGTAGCACCGACTACACTGGTGTAGTGCAGAGTCAAAAACGAAAACGCCATTAGTTTATCTTCCAGTATAACCACAAGTAATAGTGAATAAATGTCGTTTCCACGCCCTTGATAACAACTTATATTACATGCAAAACTGTTCTTATTTACTTACCAAATATTTTGAGGAGAAAAATTTCTTCAATTATTTATTTGTTTTCCGTTCGTTGGCAACAAAAAGTGCAACTCGATCATCATCTGCAAAACGAAACGCGTCAATTTTTAATTTTTAGTTTGTGTAATTTTGCAACATTTTCCCTTTAGATAGATTTAATAGGTGTTTGAAACAAGACGACCTAAAATGCACGGAATAAATTCTTCGATGTCGCACGCCATATTCTTTAGATTCGGAGTCACAGAACCGAATCAATTTTGCAACCCTGGGGGTATTGATGACAATGCTTTAAATATACGATTCGATTAATAGAATTAAATTACAGGACTAGATTTAAAATAATAAATATCCTTACATATCCAACTGCTCCGGAAAACGATGCGAGGCTACCAAAATTTGTTTATATTTCTTTAACCGTATCCAGGCCTGCGTTGACGATTTTCGTTTTCTCAGTTTTCTCAAACCACTCAAAAGAAATATCAAACTGGGACGTCATCAAGCGGTAAGTGCGGTCAAATCTGAAGGGACATGAGCCACTCATTATAAAAGTGTTAAATGTATCACTATTTGCTATAACTTGTTCGTACGATTTACGTTTTGCCTTTCTCAATAGAAAAACTGCTCTGAAAACCGTCTTTTCAACGGAGACCCGGAGGCTCGAGTGACATATACCATTCGATTCAGTCCGTCAATTCTCTGTGTGTATGTGACCACAATCTCACTCACTTTTCTCAGAGATGGCTGAACCGATTTTCATAAACTTAGTCTCAAATGAAACGTGTATCCTGTAGGCTGCTATTGAATTTATAATGGATCTGACTTCCGGTTCCGGAGTTACAGAGTGAAGAGTACGATCACGCAGAAAATGTTGATTTTAAAAAATTCTGTAATGAATGTATAAAGGTGAAAACTTTTTCAAACTGGTGCCACATCTACTTAGATTTGTAGTACTAGGTCACTAACAGCCATTCAAAGTCTCTTTGGTCACATTGGCCACCATCGTCGGTTCCGGAAGCCCCGGCGGAAGTATCCAAATTAAGAGTTACAGTCTCATTGGTTTTTCGGAGATTCGACCAAACTTGGTCTCAAATGAAAGGTGTTTTATCCCCTTAAATGGCTATTAAATTTCATCTCGATCCGATTTCCGATTCCAGAGTTATGGGTTGTGGGGTGCGGTCACTAAGCAAAATCTGTTTCAAATCGAATATTCTAGGGGAATTGTATTGACCATTAGAAGGTAGAAATTGAGCAGCTTCTAGTGCTGCGAGGGAAGCTCCTATCTTTATGAAAAAAGAATTCGTGTTTCTTAACATCACTGTTTTCAAGAAAAAATAGTTTTGAAACCCTACATGCACAAGAAAAACTTTGGGAATGAAAGGGTTAAAAGCAATAGATAGATGATTTGAAAAAAGGAAGAGCGTCAGTACGATGATTTCCATTTCACCGAATGCTAGTTTACGAAATGGATGATTCTAGAAACATAGTTATTTTTAATGGTACTATCGAAGTACTTAGAAATATAGGGAAGATCCGATATTATCAGCCACCGATATTGTCTGTGCCTGATTCAGTCTACCCCCGATTTTTTAAGTGCATTGACCCCATTCTGTCACCTCTTGCATGAAAATTTGTTTGATGGGCTCTATCAAACAAACCAAGTCAATCGTCTTAGATTTCAAAATGGCGCCAATCGTCGATTTTTGGCTTCTACTAATCAATACCTTTCAAATCACAACCATATTGATAATGGTTTTTGATGTTTTGTGGTAACCGAACGCCGCCATCTTGGATTTCAAATGGCTCCAATCGTCAATTTTCGCCTTCTACTAATTACTACCTTTCCAATGACACCCATATTGATGGTGGTTTACGGTGTTTTGTGATAACCGAAAGCGGCCATCTTGGTTTTCCAAATGGAACCAATCATCAATTTTCGCCTTCTTCTAATAACTACCTACCATTTTGGGTGTGATTTTCAGTGTTTTGTGGCAACCGGAAGCCGCCATCTTGGATTTCGGAATGGCACCAATCATTAATTTTTGCCTTCTACTAAACACTACATTTTAATTGACACCCATATTGATGATGGTTTTCAATATTTTGTAGTAACCGGAAGTCGCCATCATGGAACTCAAAATGGCGCCAATCGGGATCTTTAATTTGGAAAAATTATGTCAGTGTTTCATATGTACTGATAGCGGGTGTCCTCACGAGTACACTCATATCATTCTTAAACCTTAATTATTCTTTTCTGATTTTTAAATTTAAAAAAACCAAATTAAATTCAACCAACAAACTGACAGTTGTTCTACTAAATGACGTATCTGCAAATATTTCGTTCGCCTCATTGTCAACCGGGTCAGCACCCCACACGGCATTGAGTTCTTGTCGGCCAGTCTCACGAACACCAGGGCAGCTTACTGGTTGAAAACAATCCCATTTACTTTTGCCGTCTTTGTTTACTATTTTCCACCAGCTTGTGAAGTAGTATTTGTGTCATGTGACGTCTACGTACATGAGCCGTAGAAAAGTCTATGATCTGGTACTTTTGCAATCAGCTAGCAGCCTGCCATCCCAAGTTTCATCTGCAAACTATGGTAGATCTGATAAGGCAACCTATAGAGCTGTGCAAGTCGCATGGGTTTGGATGTGTTATTGTCGTAAAAGGAAACAAACTAAAACATGTTTTTTCAATAGTTTTGGGCCTAAAATTGAAAAAGGACTGAGATATTAACTCACGGTACTAATATGCATCAGAAAATGCCTTAACCCGCACACCCCTAAAGATCCCTATTATCAATTTTTGCCATCTACTAATTACTACCTTGCAAATGACACCCATGCTGATGGTGGTTTTCAGTGTTTTGTGATAATCGGAATCCACCATCTTGGATTTTTAAATGGCTCCAATCATCATTTTTTGCCTTCTAATAAACACTACCTTTCAAATGGCACCTATATTAGCGGTGGTTTTAAGTGTTTGGTTGTAACCATAAGCCGCCTTCTTGAATTTCAAAAAACGCCTATCTTCAATTTACGTCATTCAGAAACTTCCCAACTGCCATTATCCAAAAGGAAATGTTACCCGAAAATTAAAAGAAAAATCTGAAAGTAAACGCAACACTTTTTGGTTCTAATCACCTACATTTTTTAGGTGAGCACACGCAGAAAAATAATTATTAAAGTCGAATAAAATGAGGGTTAAAGCAACAAATTAATCAAATTGTTCAGTGTTCAATAAAAAATGTTTGTTAATTTAAATAAAACAATTGTTGAAATAACTCTGAATAATTTATTGGTTCAAACATGAAAAAAAGTTGAATCAAAAAAATGTTTTATTGATCTCATCATAACAACAATCGAAACAAAAATACAAATTTGTTGTTTCAATAAGTCCGTTTGGTTGCTTTAAACAATACAAATATTTGTATCAATACATATCAAACATTGAAATGAAAAAAAAACTATTTTATCAATTCAAATTGTACATTTCGTTGTTTTAAATATAAGAAACGTTCAAAATAATGGTTTTGAAATGTTGAGTCAACACCAATTTTGTTGCAAAATGTAATTATATTTGTTGCAGGGTATATAATTTCAACAATCGCTCCTTCACCTGGTACATTCGCATCAACTTCAGTAGTAACAATCGGTATATTTTCCGTGACACTATCGAGTGTCTACTGTTCATCTGCAGAATTCACTTATTCTGGGCCAATTTCAGTAGCATCTATAAGGACTATTTAAGCGTGAAAAAACATCGCCACTGTCGCTGTAGCCTGACGAATATCTCGTACTACTAGAACTGTGTCTTCTGCAGAGTTATTCTATAAAATGAAGTTGAAAGCAAGCAAGACTCTATGGATGCGATCGTCTCTGTTCTATTCTTTGACGCGTCGAAAAATCCAACAGCAGATTTTTCGTAGCATTCGTTGTACCTTCAAATGAATAAATTGTTCTCAACTCATTGCGCAAGACTAAATGATAAGTAACTTACCACTGAAGAATTTTGTTATGTTTAGAACCTTCGGCATAGCGACGGCCTACTCGCGTAAGACCATTACTTCCGCGGGATGCTTTTGCTCAGTTAGTTCCTCGGTCAAATGCTCGCTTGATATCGACTTCGAACGACTCAACGAATCCGGCAGTAATGCCAACTTGACCTTTGTTGCTATTGAATCCAACAAATCGCTGGAGAGTATATTTTCTTTAGGATTTTGTTTTCGATGTAACGCATCAAAAACAAATTACTTTCGATCGCTTCAGAATTCGATTGTTTGTCGCACGTGTAAACAATGTTCTTATTAGTTAGAACAAACTTTTATCTCTTTGTTTCAATCCAGCAAGGATTGTCGAACTAATACAGGAAGACTTTTGGAATCAATCAGACGCATGTTTATGCTTCAATCACTGATTTATTTGAAATAAACAATAATTTGGTTGATCTTCGAAAAACACAGATAACAAAACCTGTAAGATTAATGTAATAGATATTTTGGTTGATCCAACCCAAAAATCCATTTTAGTTTAATAAATTCCTTGATTTAAAATGAAAATTTTATCTTGATTAAAAGTGAAGAAATAATTTGTGGAATTAAACATAGATAATTCTTTTTCGTGCATTTAGTCACTTTTTCCCATCTTACGGTGACCGTCGTCACTCAAAATGATTATTGGAATCGCTCTGCCAGGTGACTTCTGTCACCTTGGGTGACTATAGTCACCTAAGTGACAGCGGTGATCGCTTTTTCGCTCTCACCTCACCAAACTAGGCGAGGTGACGCATCATAACGGTGAGAATACATTATTCTGTTTTTTAAATTTTAAAATTTTGTTTCATTAAACCTTTAGTAACATTGGAACCTTTGTTATTTTCAATCATTTGCTATATTCGACCTTTTATCATTCAACATTTCGTCGCATCTTTTAGAATTACCCCGTTTACTAAATTCACACCGCTTGAGGTTTTTGCCTGCTTTTGATCAATAGACTCGAATTAGAATTGTTGCAGCCTGGAACATTTGGCATATAATTGCCAAACTGTATCGCTTTGTAGCTGCTATTGTTACTCATTACTTTAACCTGCGTGTGTCAAGGGCAACAAATGTCAATCTAATGGGCCCATCATATGTAAGAACGAGAAAATATTTAATCACCGCTAGCCGCTGCCATTACCCTCTAGTAGTTATATTCTATTTTAACTCTAGCGATATGCATTTCAGACATTTCCAAAAAATATGAATCATCAACGTCCCATCATGAGTTCAATGTGTCTTTCGAGGTCCGATCGGGTTTCGGAATGATGCGGTGGCCGCTATTTAAGTACTATGAGCAACTCAACATGAACCCACAAGCAAAAAATAAACAACGTTTCAGTACTCACCGACTCATGTTTTAGATCCAGCGCTAATTGCTTTATCCTAAGTTTCTAGGCTGAAATAAATTAATCATTAATTTTAATTGAAATTATTGCATTATGCATTATAATTACCATTCTTTTCCAAAGCCACTTCATGCAATTTGATTCACAACAATAACAATGGCTGTCAAAAACATTACCTACTACTTTGTTTGAAATGGACTACCCAAAATATAAGTACAAAGCGATGAACTTGAATTTGAGTAGACGTCATTATTCAATTCCTACCCAACACGAAGTTCACAGCGAGCAACTCAAATTATGGGTAATCGCCATGTTCAAATTTCTACCTAATTTTGGGTTGCCCATGTATAAACTTTCCAGTGAGCAAATTTAACCCAAAAAATAGGTAACTTTGATTTTCAGTGTGCTCTTCTGCTAGAAAGTGCAACACCAGTGCAATCCACCGCCCCAGGGTTTTTCAATGAAAAACCCCATTAGAGTGTAGACTTGTCATCTGTCATCATTAAGAACGATTGACACGATACATCAGTTCCTGTCAACGTAACAGAAGTTCAACGTCACGCCACCTTTTGTGTCAGCATAATTTGAATACATGATCTAGTGCGGGAGCTGCGAAATTACCTGTTCCTTACGTCAAAACTTTACGTGCCCTTGATGTTGCGTGGGAACGTCCTCATTAGAGCTACATGTTGCTAATATTGACGTTCCGCTAACGAGCTGTACCGATTGACGGGTCATGTAAATAGTACTTAAGTCAGTAACAAGACAGTCGAATTCACTGCGAACAGTCCAGCTCGGCTATTGGTTTAGTTTTTTACGTTGTCCTATTTGATTGCAGCTCATTATCAAAATTGTGAAAATATTTTACAGTTTTTAGTTTATTTCGATTGTGCTTTCATCCGTAGTAAGAAAAAGCAACGTCTTATAACCAAAGCTAGGATTTTGTTACAAAAATTACAGTAAAATGGCCAGCTTAAGACTCATTGGAACATCGCTGCAGCGAAATCTGACCTTTGCCCGCTCAGTTAATTTTAGGGGTGAGTATGTTTTTAATCTATCAACCGTCTAAACCAAGGAGAAGTACACTACTTACCTGCTGAGATTCTGTTAGTAAGCCAGTTATAGGACTTTTCTTTATCAATGATGAGCTTCACTGGGTTTACCTAATCTGGCGGATCTTGGACTTTGATCGGGGTGCTAGTGACGGAAGACTGTGCAGAGTTGCCATATCTACGAGGCGATGAGTTGCTCATCACGATGCCGGTGACTGGGGTGAATGTGTTGTACGTTGCATAATATTGTACTTTGAGATTACGTTGATGTTAGAATATTTAAGTAGCTATGTTATCTATTCGTTCGAATAGTAAAAATAAGTTAAATTTTCAATTCATTTCTTCACTGAAAAAAATCCAAACGTTAATTCTATTTGCTTCAAACCGCTTAAAATTCATATGAAGAAGAAATGCTATTGTTATCACGCGCACACATACCTTCTATGTGTCAACTGTATAAACTATGTATGCACACACATAAGTTATATGTGCATATTGTTATAGAATGGGGTTTTATGTGCCTAATAGTTATGGAATGTGAATGTAAGATTAATATTTCTTGTAAATACACACATTAGGTTTATGTGCCAGCAAATAGTGTCTATATGCCTCCGTTAATTGCAAAAATCTATGTGTAAAATCAATAGGCATAACGTTTACTTTTTTCTGAGTGTTATGATTCATCATTTTTATGTTGCAAGTGACATGAAGAGTTTATTCAATTTTGCAACACTGAATTTGTGTCGACAACAGCGATGAATTTTTAGAGATCACTGCGATGCAGAAGCGCCTATACCCGATCAGAAGCACATAACAAAAAATATTTCGAACCTATGTCACGTTGTTACTTATTATAATTTTCTGTTGCTTCCTCTACTAACGAGGCCAGATTTATAACACAGTTTACAACGAAAATTGCATTCTGTTATAATTTTGTTATTGCATTCTGATCGGGTAGGTATACCTATATACATACATGTTGATAATTTTATTGATACGCCCGTTTCGGAGATACGAGATGTTATGAAACCTGTAGCGTATCAATTAAAAAAATAACATGATAATGATCAGCAAAATATTTATTTACACATTTCTATCGACTACTTCTCTACTGAAAAAATTCAAACATCCAGCATGGAAAATGAATTGTGTCTCTTAAATTTCTTGTGTGCGTCGCTTAGCCTAACAAAAAAAAATGCTGATGTAACTGATGCACTGATTAAATTTCACTAAATTTTCGAAATCTTGAACCAAGTCCGAGTGTCACAAGTCTATCCCGTCATATTTATTAGTTTATATGGTTGCCTACAATTCCTAAGTGATACAATTTATATCTGGTTTTTCAATATGATTAGACAGGTAAACCGTACCATCTCCCGCTGCTAGACTTTATGTTATTTCAAGTTCAACACGAGTTCTATGCTTATTTGCAGGAGCGGCTCCCCTTGTTCACAGTCGTTTCATGGCTAGCGCCCCGCCTGGTAAACAGGTGAAAACGAAGATCGTAGACAATGTTCTGGTGATCACATTAGATGCACCCAACTCGAAGGTTAACTCTCTAGGTATGGAAGTACAGGCCGAGTTCGAAACCATCCTACGGGATTTGGAAACCAACCCGTCCGTTACTTCCGCTGTGGTCATTTCGGCCAAACCTGGATGTTTTATTGCTGGTGCCGATATTAGTATGCTAGAAAAATGTAAATCGGCTGCGGAAGCCTCGAAGATCTCACACGAGGGACAGATCCAGTTCAACAAGATGGAAAAATCCAAAAAACCTATTGTGGCGGCAATAAACGGTGTTTGTCTAGGAGGTGGATTAGAACTGGCCCTGGCTTGTCATTATCGCGTTGCAGTGAAGGACAAGAAAACGAATCTGGGACTTCCTGAGGTGATGCTTGGGCTGCTTCCTGGTGCAGGTGGCACCCAACGATTGCCAAAGCTTACATCTATTCCAACAGCGTTGGATCTGGCCCTGACCGGCAAGAACGTGAAAGCTGATAAAGCTAAAAAACTGGGAATTGTCGATATGCTTGTGAACCCGTTGGGTCCAGGACTCAAGTCTGCCGAGGAGAACACGTTGGAGTATCTCGAGAAAGTTGCAGTTCAGGTAGCGAAGGATATAGCTTCCGGCACGCTCAAGGTTAATCGGAAGAAGACAGGCTTGGTAAACTCAATTACAGAATTCGCTTTCTCGATTGATTGGGTGAAAAATAAGGTGTTCAGTAAGGCTCGTGAGCAAGTGATGAAACTGTCCGGCGGGTTATACCCTGCCCCACTGAAGGTGATTTTTACTGTAAAGTTTTTTAGAATATAATTTTATTAAATGTTTCCATTGCTAGATCCTTGATGTGATTCGGGTTGGCGTCGATAAGGGATTTGAAGCGGGATCTGAAGCAGAAAGGGTCGCATTCGGTGAGCTGTCGCAAACGTCTCAATCCAAAGGTCTAATTGGATTGTTCCGAGGTCAAACTGAATGCAAGAAAAATCGATTCGGCAAGCCTGCAAACCCCCCGAAGAACGTAAGTTCGAAGATTCGAAGTTATGAGGTTATAATCGTAATTTTACCTCGTCTAATTGCAGATGGGCGTTCTGGGAGCAGGTTTAATGGGAGCCGGTATCGTGCAGGTCAGCATCGACAAGGGTTATCAGGTTGTAATGAAAGATACCACCGAAGCTGGTCTGGGTCGTGGTATTGGACAGGTGCAAGCGGGTCTGCAGAATGCAATAAAGCGCAAACGTATCAGTGCGATCGAACGTGATTTGATACTGTCAAATTTAAACTCCACCTTAAGCTATGAGCCATTTAAAAATGTGGATATTGTAATAGAAGCAGTGTTTGAAAATATTGGCATCAAGCACAAAGTGATCAAGGAGTTGGAACAAGTTATCCCTCAACACTGTATCATTGCGACAAATACATCAGCTATACCAATAACTAAAATTGCTGCCGGGAGTGCACGACCAGAGAACGTCGTTGGAATGCATTACTTCTCACCGGTAGATAAGATGCAACTGCTTGAAATCATAACTCACCCGGGAACATCGAAGCAAACGGCGGCAGCTGCTGTCGAGGTTGGTCTGAAACAGGGAAAGGTAGTAATCACGGTGGGTGACGGTCCAGGTTTTTACACCACTCGTATTTTGTCTACCATGCTATCTGAAGCTATCAGGTGAAATTGAACAAGTAGTTAAGGCTTTCCTTTAAGTTTATTTGTTATTTATTTTCAGATTACTTCAAGAAGGAGTCGACCCGAAGGAATTGGACAAGATGACGAAATCTTTCGGTTTTCCTGTCGGTGCCGCCACACTAGCCGATGAAGTAGGAATTGATGTCGGTGCACACATTGCGGTGGATTTGGCCAAGGCTTTCGGCGATCGATTTAGTGGTGGAAATCTTGGTGTGATGGACGATTTGGTTAAGGCCGGCTTCATGGGTCGCAAATCTGGAAAGGGTGTGTTTGTGTACGAAGGTGGAAAGAGTAAAAATCGTGAAGTAAACCAGGAAGCACTGGCCATTTTGAAGCAGAAATACTCACTCCAGTCTCGCGGTGCCAACAGCGTGGAAGATATGCAGCTTAGAATGGTATCAAGATTTGTAAACGAAGCTGTACTGTGCTTGGAAGAAAAAATCCTTGACAATCCGCTGGAGGGAGATGTAGGAGCAGTATTCGGTCTCGGCTTCCCCCCATTCACCGGGGGCCCATTCAGGTGGGTTGATCAGTATGGAGCCAACAAGTTGGTCGATAAGATGCGATCGTACGCCGATCTGTACGGTGCCCCCTTCCAACCTGCCCAGACATTGGTCGATATGGCGAAAGATGCGTCCAAAAAGTTTCACTTTGGCAAGTGAGTCTGTTTTTGTTAGGTTTAAGTGAAAAAGTTATTACTTGTTGAGGGGATTTGTGTCACTAATTTCATAATATAGATAATATAGTACAGGACGTCTTAATGTTAGTACTCAAACACGAAGAATCGCGATAGTTCTTTTTTTTTGTTTCCGTGCCTTTTTGTAACAGTTTACTGCATTTTGTACGATAAAAAGATTCATTATTACGATCATTTACTTATTCTAGTTTTTTAAATTACTCAATGAAAAAGAAACTCCAACAATAACACACTTGAAAAATGTATGTTTCTGGTTTGGGTTTGCTGGCGGATTAAATACCCTCTCCTAGGTTGACGGGTTTGACGGTATTGCAAACATCTTCAAGCATATTTGAGCAGGCACCTGCTTTAGGATGGTTATTGCATTGCGCTTCGATAGTGGTGCATCGAGGAGACCGAGAGGGCTTATGGGCCTTTTTTATGTTTTGTTTTTTCATACTCTGCACCAGCCCAAACTAACAGTCAACTAAGAGCCTGTACACACTGGCGTGGCCGATTGGCGGGTCGCCGTGGATTGACTTTTTCTGTGGGTTGTGTTTGCAGCCATTGTTCAACAGCTTAACGGCAGTCTTTGTGAGTACGGCTCGCAGTGGAAGTCATTGTGTGTCGATTTATCGGTCGACCTCGGCAACGTGCACAGGCGCATTAAAAAAAATAACAGTAGAACCCTATTAGTTGTGTTGTGTTGTAGTAATTGTAGTTTTTGGTACTAGTGTACAATTGTGTGCTATCTGTGTATGTGGGCGTCTGAGTGTTTGTGACATGTGGACCGGGGAATGGATGCAGAGCTGGCTTATATGATGGAACAGTGGGTGATCCTTCTTGGGATTCGTTGGTCACTTTTTACTGGTGTTCAATTCGTGCATTCGATTCGATTCATTCGGATTGGATAAATGAAGGTACGATTGATTTACCGATGCACGTCAATCATCCATTTCCGTCCAGAATAGCATGAGAAACTTCTAACGGAGTTAATTGTCGTTAATGGTAAATATATATCATTTTCTGGCATTTGGACGATTCCAAGTAGTTTTATTGCATGGTACATGTGTTGTTCAATTAATATTCAATAACAGTACTAACTCTACTCTTTATTTTATTTTATTTATTTTCGATCTCATGCGTCATATTCCTCTGATGACTTCTCCGAGATAATTTAACATAAAAGGGCAACATTGCTGTCACAATGACTATTCGCTGCCATCAGACGTCGCCAGGTTTTAGAAAAATTGAGATGTACTTTCATACTCAATTGAATCAGATAAGTAGGAACGAATAACAAACTGTAAGTAGCATATTACACATGTCTTATTTTAACATCATGCATATTTGTATTAACATATTATTTACAGCTGGGAGGGAGAAACAGACTCAATAAATGTGAATGTCATAGCCAGCCAGAACGAAACTGTCACTCCGAGCCACAAAAAAGTGTTCATCGAGGAAATGAGAGTATTGTTATCATATGCTTGCTTGAAAATGTTTCCGAACGATGAGTTTCCTTGATTTTTTGTCTAGATTGGGTGTAGTAGTAAATATTATTAAAGTTTTTCTGTGATTTTACTGCCATTTTCAAATTAGCCAGATGAGTTTTTCGGTAATCCGTGCTGCCATTATCAAATAAATTGTATTTCTATGTATTCAATGATGAATAAGAATTTAGATGCGTTCAAAAGTTTCGAGCATCGTTTTAAGACAATATTGCGATCTTGCTATAATGTAAAATAAACGCTAATTTTATATGAAAATTTCAAATAATATTTACATTTTAATGAATTAATCAAAATACCAGACAGAACGACAGTTTATGAACATAAAGAGGTAATGGTCACTATAAAAAACAACTGGAGGGGGATTCAACAAAAGCGTCTTTTTCTCTTGAATCTTTATAAATCTTAATAAGTCTTTATGGTGTTTGAATTATGTGATTTATCTGTATCGTCGCCTACAAGCTCAATGAACTACGCCTAAAATATATTTTATGCTTGTTATGAAACCAGTTATGGAAATGAGACGACGCTGTAAATGTACTCTACTCCAAGAAATGGGAATATAGAATCAAAAAATATGCTGTGACGTGCACGTTTTTTTGGTAATTCAAAAATACTTTTTGGTTTAAAATAATTTATATCATCTTTCTATTTAAAACATGTGATAAAAGCTATTTTCATATCTACAGTAAAGACAAATAATAATGGTGTAAATCGTGCGAAGAAAGTTTTAAAAATTTGTGTCTTATTTAACAGTTTTAGAATGAGTGAGGTCTTGCTAGTCAGATTTGACGGTTCTCCAGTTTTAGGGTTGCCACCTCTTGAGAGGCTTTAACCCGGAGATTTTCACTGATCTGAGGGGGGGGGGTGGATTTTGAGTGGAACGAGACAGAAATTGGAATCAAAACGATTGCTAGGCATTTTAGAGCACTTTAATCGCTTTTTATTACCACGTTAAAGTAAAACTATAAATTTTTCACGCTTGAGGACGGTTTTATCGGTTTAATGTGGTGTAGTATTTAACTTACCTGACTAAGTGCCAAGAATACAAAAGCACCAGCTACTCTCACTGTGGAGGTCGAACGAGCATTGCTCTCCTCCACAACTAACAGAAGAAGAAGAGCAAAGGAGGCAGAGCTGCGACATCACACTATGTGGTGTCGGTGATTCGTTACCAACAAATTTAAATTTCGCAGCAAAGGGGCAAAACTCACCTCCCTAGCCCAGTTAAGGATCGCTGCTGGAGTAGCAACAACACCGCAAGAACTCGTTTGATGTTGACCTAGTCAGTTGGATTAGAACAAATCTGCCAGACCTTAGTGCAGCTGGTGATAAGCACCACTAAGAGTGAAATGATTTGGTAAAATTGCAGTAAAATAACTTTTTTACACCATTTTGAGCGACTTAGTGGAATGTAACATTTCAATTGTAGTACATAGCGAAATATTACTTTCCGTCGCGCATATGGCTTACCGAGCGAGCAGCCGCTGGTCCCCTAAGACGATTTCGCTAGATTTTCAGAGCAGCGTGCACTAGCGCGACTTCCGGAAGGTTAATTTGTAGTAAATTTTATTTGTTTTTCATTTTCATTGCTTTGTGAAAGAAATTAGCAATATTTGGTGAATTCTTCGCCACCTTGAAACGAAGGGTTAGTAGGGGAAAATAAATCTGAACCAGAGTAATAGTTTATTTTAACTTTTTAAATATTTTGTAAAGAATCAATTAATTCCAAAAAATTTAACCTACACTCAAAAAAAAGTAAACGTTATGTCTATTGATTTTACACATAGATTTTTGCAATTAACGGAGGCATATAGACACTATTTGCTGGCACATAAACCTAATGTGTGTATTTACAAGAAATATTAATCTTACATTCACATTTCATAACTATTAGCCACATAAAACCCCATTCTATAACAATATGCACATATAACTTATGTGTGTGCATACATAGTTTATACAGTTGACACATAGAAGGTATGTGTGCGCGTGATAACAATAGCATTTCTTCTTCATATGAATTTTAAGCGGTTTGAAGCAAATAGAATTAACGTTTGGATTTTTTTCAGTGTATGCTTCTTCCCACCAAACCCGGAGAAATTGATGTAAAACCCGGAGACCCGGAGATCGCTCCCGAAAACCGGAGTCTCCGGGTCAAACCCGGAGGGGTGGCAACCCTATCCAGTTTAAAGTTTCTTTTGAGAGTATACTGAGAAAATGAAAATCATCAACGTAGGCTTAGATGCATGCTAGTAAATATAAACAAAGTTTCGAAAAAAAATGGCAAGTTGCTTCGATATGAATTTTGACATCGACATAATATTTTTAATGTTCGGGTCCTCATGCAGCTTAATCTGATGATCCGAATCATGAAAAAAATCCATTTCTATCTATTAGTTAAAATCTTACACTTCGAAAGTTATTTGCAAAATAACCTTGGCTAAATTTGACAGTTCGACGGTTAAAATTGTTGGATGATGTAAAAAGAAAGGTGGAAACAGTTTTCTGTACTTTATTTAGGTTGGCAATATTTTTCAGTAGTAAATAAAGGGCAAATATAAAAACGAAAACATGTTATATCAAAGGTTTTTTCGGTTATTTCATTATGTGGATATCTACACTCAAAAAAATATAGCAGTTGATGTTATGTGTCAACATCTATAAATTGCTGCAATAAGACCGGCCGCTTATTTTTCATAACACGTACACATAACACTTATCTTGTTTCGTATATGCATGTAAAATTAAGAGGTAACATATATGTTATTAAGCAGTTTATAAACGGTAAAACCATGACCATTCTATTTTTATTTTCTTGACGCATAACTGCAATAGTTGTTGCTATTTGGCCTTTATTGCGAAGAATGATTAATTGTTGTAGACAGCATTAATCAATTCTAAAGGCAGCAGACATATTACACTTGTTGGTTTCAACATGCACTTAAAGTAACGTTCAAATATACATTTTGTGCGAATCACTTACTTTGAAATGCGAGCGTAATTTCTGTATGTGTGATATTGAATATATTCGTTATAATTTATCTCTTGATGATGAATTGCGATAGTAAGCCAGGAATTTAATAGATGTTAGTGCAAAAAGACGGTAAAGTTCGTTGACAGTATATAAGCGCTTTTTTGCATAAAAAATGGCTAAAAACGATGTATATGAAAAAGTTTCCAACAAATCAACAGAAAATCTATAATTTATGATTATTATGCAACAAAACTGCCTATAGAATGCCAAAAACAAAACCTTGTATGAGAAATATTTGATTTTAACATTTTTTCTATATTTATATAACTTAATTATGTACTATCCGCGTTTTACAAGTATGTGGTACTAAAATCTACCTTTTTCCTAAAATAGTAGCTCCCATTTAAATGCTGCAATTTTGTGGGAGGTCCATCAAATCTGTGAATGCTAATAATTTTATAATCGTCTGTTTTAGTCACAGCCTCGTAAGCTAATAAGTGTTCGGAAAATCTACCTACCTTCCATATTTCGCATACTACAAACACTTCAGTATTTACATTAAGAAAGCTTCTAATCTGATATAAATGTATGGTAAGTATTTCAGTGATTGTAAGGAAGGAGTTTTTTTGGTATAAGGTACCTCTATAATTGATCCATTCAGATTCAAGAATACTGGCATTAATAGGAAATGGATACGGAATTGGTAACTTTTTAAAGTATATTTGATCTTCGAGATTGAAAAGTTTGAAATTTCCTTCGAGATCTGCGCAGAAAAATAATTTGTTGTAAAGGTTATGAGAAAAATCTAAACTGGCTTTTAATCCTAGAGTGTAACATATATTTTTTCGTGAAGTTATTACGTGTGAATATTCTTTGAACTGCTTATGTTTTGCCTCGAATCTGAAACACATCATTTTACATAATGGACCGCTTTGTTCTATGACTGTTCCGTAGTGTAATGTAAAATGATGCTTAGGCTTGAGTTTCTGTTGGAAATTGGATACAAATAACCGATTGTTTTCTGAGGCTAAATATTTAATCTCGTTTATATCATTCGAATTGAACGAAGGGCTCAGGATTTTATCAGTTAATCTAACGAGTGTTTTTGTTACCTTGAATAGAATGTGAATTTTATTGCTTGTACTCAGCAAAAGAGATTTATCAATTACAGTAATATCAGAATAACATGTTTAAAAGGTTTTCTCTCATATATAGTCTAATATATTTCGATAAAAATTTCATTTTCTGCTTTTCAAAATGTTATTGTTGTTGTTAATGACATTGAGTTTTAGTCTCAACTCTACGCATTCTCAAAAAAAAAACATTTTAGCAAATATTGAAATATATGCAATTTTTCGATGAGCAAGTTTTTGTTTATAGGCAATCAACTTAATCATTCCCATTGCTTCCCATTCCAAACATTGTCCTTAATCCATATTTCGGAACATCTCTTCAAAAAAGAGCTCATGACAACAATGGGACCTTTGCTTAGAGATCAGTTATATGATCCAATTCACACAATTTTCCGGAAGTCTTCATGATGCCTAAAACAATAGGTTCTCAATGAAGTGACCAGACGATATACTTCCAAATTTATCATGATTGAATATTTAATTAAATTAGTCAGCTTTTTTTCAACACAATTAATTTTGGTTTGGGGGGTTTAACCCCCTGGCTACGCCACTGCTGAGTCACTGGTCCTACATATTAGATATAGACTTTGAGGACTTTCAAACTACCTACCAGTTGATATCCAAAGGCTTCTTTATAATGTGGATACTTTTGGAATAAATCAGCTTCATGTTTCGAGTTGCACAACAATGCCTTCCGTGTTCCAAATGTGTCTCGCCACTTCTGAAGGACAATATTCCACGGTTTTTTGTTGAGATATAGCCAGTTATTTGCGTCGGCTGTGTCTTGAGATTCAACGGATGCATCAGATTGAAGGCCTCTTACGCGCTTCGCGAGGAACTCATCCTCCGTTTTCTCTCGTTTACGCCTTTTTTGTTTAAGGTTTGTTATTTTGTTGTATAATTTTCCGCTAGGATTTTTCTTATCTCCTTTACGGGGCACAAAATAGTCCTCCTGCAGATATAGACATTTAGATATAAAATAGCTGTTGAAAATTTTCGATATTACACATTAGACTTTCGTTAAGTGAAGTTATTCTAGTTCAGTCATTACAGACGTTTCAATTTCGTTTTGATAAATTGATCAGACGCTCACTGCTTCACTTTAAAACTTGTCGACACCCCCAACTCAGGGAGCCCCCCCCCCAACCAATTAGCAAATGCTGTTAATTTTTTGATTTTCAATTTCTAATAATCTAGCGTATCTAGCTTTATACGAGCCATAAAGGCATCCAACATTGCCCATAGCGAAATACGTTAACATAACTTGCAATAATTTCTTGTGCCACCGGATCAGTAAGTGGAAGTCATCATATATTAGGCCAATGCAAACCTTTGTTCAATCAAGGCCCCACCTTACTAATGGGGCCTTGCTGTCAACGTGGCATCAGAAACTATTTTTAAAAAATGCTATTAACGTATTACGAACCTAACTATGTACGCCATTATGACACTTCAAAAGCTGAATACTGTGTAGCACTATTCTTCAATCATTAGTCTATTCTAGACGAAGCAAAGATTTACACAAAAAACCCAACAGTCAAAAACGTGCGTCGAAATTAGCAATTTATTCTCGGCGCCATACAAAAGATTGTTGATCGATATAACAAATTTCACAGTCAAATACCTTCTTTTCGTGAATCAATAGGCAGATTATCGCCTCGGCATACACATTGAGAGAGTGTTCAGTTGTCACGCGACCCGCGTTCAAGTGATGTTCGGCTATAACAGCGCTTAGTTCATTTTGACTTGCTTCTGATAGTGGTGCAAGTTTCGCTCTTTGGAGAATCTTTTGTCCAGTTAGTGTACGGTCCAAAAGTGTTGTTAAATAATCTGGTGAAAATTCGAATTGAAAAGGGTCTTCATGACGCTTAAATGTTTGACCAGTACCCAACCCGCGCGGGTAGTGATTTTTCACCGCCGTACCAGTTATAACTCTGTTTGCGGAATCACTTGATATCGAAGTCCGATCCAAAGGTTGATCCTTGTCCAAGAAACACGCGTCAGAACCATCCAGTTCTTGAAGTATTTCAACAAAATTAGCAGTTGACGAGCGTTGTTCAGATTTTGTCTGGTCTGTTAGTTCGTTTTCCAACAAACGAATCGGTTTCAAATAATCGGCAATATTGCGATCAAGATCACTTTGGTTTTTGTTGGTGCTACCGCTCAAGCCTTCCGTTTTTTCACCTTCAACTTCGGTTTTATCACTACGCTCGATGATTACAATGCCCTCGAAATCTATCAAGTCCAAATTCTACAATGAGAGAAAACAAATATTTGATTCAATTATGTATTATACCCGTTTTAAATAATTTAGAAATATATGCTTGGTTTATAGAGAATAATTATACTTTTCTTTGCTACTAAAAAACTAAAATATGCAGAATTTTGCATAGTTTTTGCTTCCGTCTCATTTATTCTGCTACGATTTTTCAAGCATTTTCCAGCATGTATGCAAAGATTGATAGATATATTGAATATGCTCAATGCATCAAATTTTCAGAAGAAATCAGGGGCAGAAGGAAAAATATTCTATCCATGCCTAAATTATGTTCTCCGTGTAGTGTGGGATCGTGAGCAAACAAGCAACGCCAAAGACTAACAAACAAACTATAGCAGACCCTACACGAAACATAGTCAATAAAAATATTGACAAACTACTTCAATACGTCAATCCTATTTGATTTCTACATGATCGATATTTTCAAGATACCCTTAAGCGGCAATATTGGAAAACAATCAAATTTTGATCAATGTATTGATGGTGTAAGGTCATCTTGAAAATATTGATTCTGCAGAATTTGAATGGGATTGATGGATTGAAGCCGTCTTGTCAATATATTTATTGAAAATATTTCTGTCTCGTGTAGGGTCCGCTTTATACCATTAATATATTGTTTATTATTCGATTTATTGACAGTAATTCTGCTTATGAGGAAATTCCTTCAAAAGTGTCGTTCTGTTCATTTTGTCAGAACGCTAGCTCCATCCATTTAAACTCAGTCCCAAGCACTCATTTACAAGAGGGGCTTACCCCCATATATATACGTGGATCCATAATCGCATATGCGATGACAATCCCAACTAAAATATGCTAATCACCGTTACAACGGTTGAAGAATTGTTTACTAGTGTTATGTAAGTTAGTCTATGGTAACACAAGGCGGAAATTGTTTCAATAATATCGTTCCACTCATTTTGCCAGAACATTAGAGCCACTTTTTATACACAGTCTTAAAAAATCATTTGCATGTGCATCATACCTCATTTTCGGGAACAATTTTTGACAAGCTGATGATTAGGGCATATGAGCCAGTTGTCAAAATTATCATTTTAAGAAATTCTGAACTAGCAGTTCACGGCAGTCAACGAAAGAGAAAACTTCTCTCTGTTGGCCTTCAGCAGCTGTGAATGGTAACGATTCGTCCGGCCTTTCGCCTCGAGCTGTATTTTGACAATGAGGCTATACGCATTAATCATAAGTTTGCCGAGAATTTTCCGCTAGTAATCTATTCTCCGTATACTTGCGCATATCGGTGACGTCATCATATCATAGGCGAAAAGCCCTAATATATTTATAATGATAGTTAAAGCAAATACAAATAATAATAATTTGTATTTGGTTAAAGCTAGTGAATAATTTTTTTTTCGTTTGTCTATTACTTATAGCGTTTTCGTTTTTTACCTGGTGCTACACCGGTGTAGTGCAAAAAAAGAGATAGACTGATTACACCCAAGTTTGAATGAGTGTAGTGCACGTCAAAAAACAAAGACGCTATTAGTCTGTGGTATTAGTATGACCACATATTAGATTATTGTAATATCACGAGCTTTAATCATCGTGATGCATTACGGAAAGTTTAGGATGTAGATTTAGAAAAGAATTCGCAAAATGATGTAGTTCTTACCTTGTCACTTCTCCATTTCATTAACCTTGTATATATTTCCTCAGCGTCCCAGTTATTGTCCGTGCAACCAAGCACCAGCTTAAGCTCGTCGAATGATATGGACTGTAAATCTTCAACGGTAAGGGAGTAATCTATAAAAAGCATTTGTTTTTGTTATGTGAAGGTAAACAGATAGTTCAATAAACATTATAAATAATAGATTTATTTCAGTACCCAATTTTTGCGGTGCACAATCATATCTAATTCCTTTTACTTTGGTTGGCTACCAGAAGAAAAAAGAGAATACATAAACGATTGTCTTCCAGTTTGCTATGGAGTATTTCGAGTACAGGAGCAAACCTATTGTTTTGAATACTTTTTTAACTAAATGAATACTTACCGCTCCAAATTTCCAGAAAAGAGTAGGGTAGCTCCAATTCGATGAGAACGGTTCTTACAAGCTCCTGGTTGCGCCACTCATACAGCCTTCTAAAGATTTTTTCTGCACAGTCAGTTGATTCTTCAACGGACGAAATGCGATCGAGAAGTTTTTCAGCGCACAGCGAAAAAACAGTCTCAATATCTGAAACAGAAAAAAATTCGATTATATTATATTACAATAAAACTTTTACTTACCTGGAAACACTTCAACTAAATTGTCCGGCACACCGATAGCTGCGAACGCTCGCTTTAGCTGCTGCACATTTGAAGCCATCTTCACTTTCTTTTCGCACGCTGCGTATAAACAGTTTACCGTTATTTGCCTTTGTTATAATAAGCCCCTATGCAAAATATACGGTAACGATCAAGATCATAACACCAAGGTGTGGACATTCAACTAGTAATAATGAAATCTATCGACTCAAAGTGCTATACACATAAATCACATGTTTATCGCAGCTATTGCAAAAATGTATAGTAGCGTACACATTTAAACTATATTGTCTACAATACATCACGTAACTGGTATCGTTTAACGCAAATTAGTCATATCTTTGAGAATATATATGTGTGTAGATGTGTGAAACATTTATTTACTGTAGTGGTTATCATGAACTCGCACAACCATCTTCGAAAAAAATTACACTTACTTTTCGTCTGATGAATAATGGCATTCAATATTCATTAATTTAAATTCTTTGTTAAAATAATGAATATATGTAATGTGTAAAAATACAGGCTGGTTATAATTTAAAGATACATCAGTACTACATGTGAAACTATTCAGGTTAACAAGGATGCTCCATATATTTTAAAGGATCGAGACATTCATTAAATATCATCGAACAAAAACAAGTCATTTATAAAGGATCACATAAAAAAGCTATGTGCGTTCAACATAAGTTATATTGGATGATTGGAATTAATTATTTGGTAGATATTTCCTTAAGATAGATTTGTAAAAACACATATGCCAAACGTTTACTTTTTTTTCAGTGTACGTTCCAAGGCTGCAGCCGTACCTATCTACCTATCAAATACCTATGCATTGGTCAACATTTCACAAATCAGATAAACATGCCTCTACCGGCGAGTTTCCTTATTCGAGGATTCTGTTAGTTAAATTTTTATAAAATTAAATTCTATTTTTCAGATTGAATTTAATATTGTATGGGTTTTTAATAATCAGTGTAAGAAATTTTTTAGGAAACCGTGGTAGAATGAAGGAGAAGAACGGCACAAAAATCCTATTTCAAAAATAGAACATTAGACACATCGTTCCGAAATTTGTCCCTTTTCACCCAAGTACTGGAAGCAAACTGTCGTCTGACTTTATCTTCAAATCAATGTTAAGCACCCGGAAAAAAAACTTTCACTGATTTTATACTGTCCCAAGCTCCTTTCCATCACACGATTGAAGTCATGTGCCGGTAACACGCTTGCATCAATAACACGCAAAAAGAAATTTGCTCATTTATGCGTCGCCCACCTTGATTGATTTTGGCTGTCGAAAGTTTTCTTGCTTCTTGACAAGTGCTATTATTTACACTTCGTGCGTAGTGTCTGTTTCTCCCTCCCAGATTTACAGGTAACACACATATCTCAACATGCAACACTTCCCATACACACGTAAACATTCACACCGCAAATATACAAATGCTCGACAGGTGACTGGGCCAAGTGCATTCACTTGTAGGATCTATCATTTCGATGATCGCCTCGATTCTACGAAACCAGTGCACAATTAGGCTGACATAAGCTAGTCTCGTCTGGTGAATGCACGTAACCTGGAAGTCCCAGACACGACAGGACGAGACGGACAGATGACGGACTGGACTCGACGGGGCCTAGTTCAGAGTTTTAGGCATTCTTCAATGCACGGCTAGCGACCTCAAAAAAAAAATATGAATTCATACTATCAACCAGATGTCATATTAACAACTTGGTACAAATCAACTTAAACATTCTAGAAGAGTTCACATTTACAGTCCCATAAAAGAAATATTCATTCAAGAAATCTTCGTATCTACTAATCTCTCTTTCATGTACGAGCGGAATAATTCATAAAATCGTGGACACAGAAGAAGCGTATTAACAGAACGGAAAAAGGACTAACAAAGAGGAAAAAAAAATCTCTCGCTAATTCGTCCTAGTTAAAATTTGGGTTGAGGGGGGCACGCATTTTTGGCCTAGGGCGAAATGCCAATCAGACCGGTTCTACACCAAAAATGTACTATAAATGTACTATAAGGGTTTGCTGGCGGATTAAATAGGGTTGGAATAGAAATCTGGTAATGGTTGGTTTATCACCCTATGCGGTAGAAGAGAGCATAGCAAGCATTGACCACATCAACCATTTGATTTTCTAGAAGAAAAAAAAAACTTCAAGCAAGTTGATAAACTACGAGATATTCTCGGCCAAAATACTGTCCTAGCGAAGATGGTGAACTGTTTCAGTGAAGAAAAAGCTGTCAAGGTTCCAAATTTCAGTTATAAAAAGTCGTTTCTATACACGCCATGCAACTGTCCCGTTGTCGACTGCAGTCTTTCGGGTCAGGAAAAACAGCTTTCCGTGCGGAAGTACAAATCGTCACGGAGAATCCGAAAATTGGCCAGGCCAAAATGTCCGGTTGGTAAATTCTACCAGCGTCCGGTAAGACAATATGGACGCACCTTCCAGATGATCCGATCCTATCAAGAGCCGTATGCATCTACACGGGTTCAGCAGTTGGCAGTCCCGAAGGTGCGAAAGTTGCTGGCGGCCCGTGAGGAATACAAGCGGTTTATTAACCGTTGCTGGTATGATCGATTCAGCAAACGTATTAAACGAAGTATGTTTACTGTGTACAGCCGACTGGCAAACGTACAACTGCCACAAATCAAGTGAGTATTTTAGTTTACTGCTCTAGTCTAATTCAAGCATGATTTTTGAAAACAGCGAAACTCGCACTTGACCCAAACAGAGAAAACGGCGGTGACATTTTCGAAGTTTTGTTTTAAATGTTATTTAAAAACCATACCGATTTTTACACCAATTATTCATCCAAAATGCTCACCAAAGACGCCTTTCCATTGAATGGAACGAACATTCGCGATCAAGACATTTAAAAGAGCGGATTGAAGAAAAATTAAAGTTACGATGTTATTAGTATCACGCTCACAGTTTCGTCGTTTTACTTTTGTTGGTTTGGTATCTTTGTTGCACTTACGTTATTTCAGTTTCATCAATTGTGGTGACTAATCTTATCATTTTTTAATCAATTCTACGACTGAACTGTTCCGCCGAGGCAGTATGCCAATGAGGACAACCAACATTTGTAGTTTGTCACTTTTGAGCAGTGTGCTGAAGACAAATAAAGGTTACGTTATTCTGAGCATCACTCTTACACTTTCGACATTTTTCAATTAGTCGATTTTAGTGTCTCATTTTTGCTCGCATTGTCACAAGTATTTAGATTTGATCTACTGTAGGATAGATTTAGATAATCAAAAATAAAAATGTGCTGAAAGTGCATTAGTGGTGCTTAGAATAACCTTACTTGCATTTTTTTTCTCTAAAATATTGGCTAGAATTAAGGAACTGCGTGCTCTTGTTCCCCTTATAGAAACATTACCTATTTTGAGCATTTTAGTAGAAAGATTGTAGTATATTTTAATGATTTAGTTACAAAAACCGATTAAATTAAAATAACGTAAGTGTTACAGCAGTACCAAACCTAACGTAACTAACATGACGAAACTGTATTTATGCACTGTTGACGTGTCAGTTGTTTATTCGTCATTATTTCGATTGCGCATTTTTCAGCTGCTTTACCGAATAATGAAACGAATGTTTGTCAGCATGTACATTAACATGCGTAGAATGTGGGGGAGTGATAATCTCAGTTTGTTTACATTTGTTAGTTACGGTGTTTTCAAAAATCATGCTTGAATTGTCCGTTTCGATAAAAGCTTAATCATGATCTCCAAAAAAATGAGTGCCAATTATTCGATCTGTTAATATTCCTTAACAGACAAGGCATGCCAACAAAACGTCATGAGGTTCCTATGGAGATGTTAACAAATAACCGCACGAAAATTTTTGACGGAGGAAACGTGTGGATGCGTACACGAGAACATTTTTTGGCCTATCCGAGCGGATCGGCGACGTGACGTTTCGTTGGCGTAAGCTGTCGTATCGTATAAATTTCATTTTGTACGGATGTTTTCATTACGGTTTTCTACTGACATTCCTCCTAAAGAATATTGAAATCCTCCAGATAACTGTAATGAATTAAAGAGCTAGCGTTTCGTACCGAAGTACTAGATTTAGCCCATTTGTTACTAGATTAAACCTATTTGAATTGTTTGAATAATCATAACTCGGACCATCTGGATTGTTTGACCGCGATGGTAGCTAATGATCATGTCGAATCTTGCGGTAATAACTTCGAATTTGATGAAAAACAAAAACTGATCATTTTTCTTAGCAGACAGAGATGTTTATTAACTTTACTTGCTTGATTTTGTGTACTCAGGCCGAAACCATCCAAAATGACACCGGAACAGTGGCAGATACATCAACAGTGGCTAAAAATCAATGCACTTCATAAGAATGTTAAATCAATGAAGATGAAACCTCGTAAAAGAATGAATTATTCGGATCTGCTGGAGCGAATCATAAGCCTGTCGACACCTCGTTGGGAAACGAAAAAATTTACCGGTCAACCTAAATTCCAACCTGTTAAGCCGAGTGCATTGAATGCAGTAGCAACCGAAAGAATGATGCAGCTTTGTATTCCCAGAGAGAGAAATCGACGGGCAAAGGGTCCAATCAAGGAAGACACGGCAATACCTGAAGATGTTTTAAAAGCGGTTGGTAAGGACCTTGGGTATACTTGAAATGTTTCGAAACTAAGACTAATAAAATAATTGGTTATTCAAGCATCGGAAAGAGTTGTTGAACTTTCGAGACCAAAAGTTTACACAAACGTCAAGAATGAATATCGAGAGAATCCTTTCACAGTTGCCCCAGGTGCTTTGAAAGCTAAACCTAGTGAGCGAATATTGGAATTGGCGAAGCCTAAAAAGCCGAAGAAGAAGTAGTTTGTTCTCGGAATCATAAATGATTAAATCGTCAATATTTGATGTGAATAAAAAACGTCACGGGTTTCTAATCGAATCGGGCATTAATTTATTTTGTTGTCATTTGGCTGTATTAATAAATATGTTTAATTAAATTAACGAATGGACTCGGTGGTCGGGATTATACTGAACATTCCGAACAAAACTAACGTAACAGTATTTTATTCAGTAATACAATTCAATAATGTATTCGCTTCCTATACTACGCGACGTAAGGATAGAAGGAGAATGGCATCAACGTGAGTCGAAGAACTCATTGAAATTTTCATTTATCTGAGATTGTGAATGACAGCACTGGTAAAATCGTGGGTAGTTGATTGACCCCCTAAATCCTTGGTACGAACCTTGCCAGACTTGAGAACGTCTTGTACCGCCTGGAATATCATCTGACTGTAATGCATCAGATTTACATGACGCAACATTTTGGAAGAGCACAGCAGTATGGCGGTTGGGTTGGCAATATTCCTGCCGACCCCCATGGCAAAGGTATGACGTGCTCCCTGGAATGGAAGAGTAAATGAAATTATTTGCATATATTTTTATAATACTGTTTGCGTTTGACAAACCGGTTCAAACACAGCATGTTCGGCTGAATACGATGCGCCGGCAACTACTCCTGCCCCACCTACTAGTCCGGAGCAAAGATTATCGATAATATTACCGTAAAGATTCGGTGCCACCATCACGTCAAACTGGTTGGGATTGCTTACCAGCTGCATCGTAGTATTGTCCACGATCATTTTCTCAAATTGCACGCGCGGATAAAGCTTTCCAATCTGCACAGTAGACAAATTAATTGAATTAAATTAGCACATTTGCTCAAATCTTCCCACGAACCTCTTCGCACTTTCTCAGGAACAAGCCATCACCTAGTTTCATGATGTTGGCCTTGTGTACGCATGTAACCTTCTTGCGATTATGTTTAGTGGCATAATCAAACGCAAATTTAGCGATGCGAGCCGATTTCTGAGCCGTGATGACTTTCAAACATTCGACGACCCCGGGCACGCTTTCGTGTTCCAGAGCGGAATATTCACCCTCGGTTTGTTCACGAATAACCACAGTATCGATGCCTTTGTGGCGGGTATTTACACCATCCAGGCTTACCACGTGAACAACGTTGGCGTACAGATCCAACTCGTTGCGCAGTTTCATATTCAGGGTTTCCAACTCACCAGTACGACTGTAATCCGGAGTAGCCAGAATACCCTTGAGACAAACCTTATTCTTGTTTATGGAGCGCACTACATCTTCCAAAGGTGAGCTTAACACCGGGTTAACTTCGGAGAGAAAGAACGTCTCAAAATCAACGGGAACATCGGCTGCTTTGAAGACTTCTTGCACGGAGTACATAAGCTCGGGACCAACGCCATCCCCCGGTATCATTGTGCAGGTAATACGGCCTTCCGTTTTCGACCACTAAATAATAAAAATGCTAGTAAATTTGTATCAGATAATAAAAATATGTTCACATACAGCTGGCGTTTGGACCGCTCCCGTTGAATGGGTTCCTCGACAGGAAACCTAAAGTAAAAGAAAAATTGGGAAATATCACTAATCCATGAAATGCCAGAATCGTCATCTTTTCCGTCAAGGACAGAGAATACTATCAAAGCAAGTGGTTACATAAACTTTTTCATAAGAACTGTAGGAACCTACCTGCATCAAGTTTCTAACAACGTTGCGAGCAATTAACGACATTTTGTAGTCCAAATAGTAGCTTCTCGATCGGAAATCAACCGGGTTACCTGACTACCGACGTTTCTTAAAATTTTAAAAAAGTTTCCACGACTAACCAGCTGAACTCAGTATGTTGTTCTGCACTGCAGAGTGTTCTGTTTCTGCCAGGGTGTCCAGATTGCTTTTTAGATCAGTAGACTCACTGATGTGGTTTTTGTTTGAGGCGAAACTGAGTCAGTTCCTAACCCCAACTGCTGTCAAAATATATGAACTGACAGCGGTTGGGGTTAGAACCTGACTCAGTTTCAGGTTCAAGCGAAATCGCCATGAAAGTAGTGTACATGACGGGCAAGTTGACTCTCTGCAATGTACAAAAGAGGCGCATTAGTTGCACACTTTGCAAAAAGGAAAAAAAACGAAAGGCACAATTCAATATTTTGATTTTCAACTGCAACCCGTATATTAGACAATGCTCGTTTGACTGTCGGGTACATCCTAACCAGTGGGTGTCACTCGTGAAATCGACTATGAAGATATATAGACTTTGACAGGGGGGCTTTGGGGCGGGATCTGGTTTTCTTATCAACCATACGGGGATGATTTTGTTATTGTAAATTTTTATTTTGGCTGTCAATTTTTTAGACCAAAAGTACAGCTAATGACTCGGCATCTCAATTTGCGTGTCTGTTCGTCCGATCGAGCACGAGGCCTGTCAAACGCATTCATATCGTGGAAAAGTAATTTGCATTCTTCTCAAGCGAGAACCATGGACGGTTCTCGTGTTCGATTGGAATGACACTGAACGGGTTCCTTTTTTCTCAGACGGCATGCGACCTGGTATCACCATTCCTGGATTGTAGAAAGCAATCAGTTCGCCTAGGAAATGCACTGTCCAGTGAGCAAGATGTCCCCGACAGTACACCTCAAGGATCGTGTCTCGGTGCACTACTATTCAGTCTGTACATACTACATAAATAGTCTACCTTCGTCTTTAAAATGCAACTACCACTTGTACGCTGATGATCTACAAATCTATCTAATGAGTTAGTATTACTTTTGTCTGATTTATTTCACTTTCTAAATGTATCTCTAATCAAGTAATATTTCCTTAACCTGATATGACATATGCTAACAGATTGTCGTTGCGAATACACATACGAAATACAAAATACTGATAAAAGGCAAACAAAAGGTTGAGATGCTTCGTCTTTATGCCAGATAAATATTCAGGGTTTTTACTGAAAACTATTATTATACCGAAAAACTATTAATGAGCCTATGAACCACAATCTGGCCACCCGGCATAGCCGTTCACATTTTGACATTCCACTTGTATTTGACAGATGAGATCAGTCACTTTTGAAATTCATCTTTTGTTCTTGTTATCTTCTTGGCATTATTATAACATGCTTGTTTGTTTATGGTTTTGTTCGGTTTTTGTATATCTTGTGTAGAATGAACGAATATTTATGGGAATTTGCACAGAATCTGCCGAGTGATAATGGATTTCAAATTGTCCTGAAGACAGCGTTAGCGTAAGTTTTCATTTTGTTACAATATCAGTATCGCCAGTATGATGTGTTTATGAAAATAAGGAGTTATGTCTGAGAAATTTTATCCAGGGCCGTAGCGTGCGGTTGGCGGGCTTGGCCCCCGCCAAGGGCACCAACATTGGGGGGCGTTGAAATCTTGATTTGCTTACTAAAATAAGTGAGGATAAGTCATAGAATAAGTGTAATTTCCATGTTCACACTAAATTATTATGTTAAAGTTGAAAAAGAAAGCCAATGGTCTGTTGACTTCACTAAATGTGCCAAAAAACGCGCTATGGCCCTGTCAGTCAATATTCACATTAAATGGTGTTATTCTTAATAATAAAGTGAACTATAGGCACTTCAAAATAGTTCATGTGGACTCTTCCCACAATAGGCATACTTTTCAGTATTTTCAAAGCAAGAGTCATCCTCATGATCTCTCTGTACTTAAGGGAACTGGAGGTAAGATGGACATGTTAAAGTTATACTCAAATACGACATAGAAAAAGATTGTTTTGTCAACATGTAATGACAGACTAACAGACATAACACTGAGGAAATCCCCTCAAAAAACATCGATCCGACAATTTTCCCAGAACACTAGCTCCACCTTTTATTCACGGTCCCAAACACTCATTTACTGGTGGGTTACCCCTCAGGTTTGGGAACAATTTTTCACTAGTGGTCTATCCCCCATATGCTTGTTCATATGTCAGTGGCGCCATAATTTCAAATGTGTCCACAGTTCCAACTACAAATATATTTGAAATGACCGTTAAAGCGGACGAAGTTTTGTTTGTGAGTGTTATGTCTGTTAGTCTGTGATGTAATACTCTATTTTGTAGTTCCGTATGTTGGTTTTCGAATGTTCAGAGGGATTGTGTTACAAAAATCAATAAGTATATCTTTTTTTTTTTAAAGAAATAGAAAACGAAGAAATTTCTCCACTTTTTCAAACTGCGGTTGAAACGGACATATGGTGGGGGTAAGACGGACATGTTGGAGATATGATGATCACAACACGAAGTAGCATAATTTACTGTTTCAAACGGATGTTTTGAATAAATTGTTGGCCTAATATATATGCGCAATTCGAGGTGAAAAATTACGATTCGGGGTCTAACATAGAGTGGAAGCAAATGATGTATTTTCAAATGAAGGGCTCATTCAAGGGGTGAGTCTCTTAGAACAATGTGCCATGCACGCTGTATCACCTACGACTCGCCTACGATAACACGATATAAGAATACGATACACAGTAATACACGATCATTTTACTCGATACCACAATGTGTGGCACAATGAGACACACTTCTGACAACTCAAAAACTGTCAACAAACTGTAGTTAAATAATCATAACAACCATTACTTTTGTTTTACTGAAAATCATGACACATCGTGGCACATTGCGGCACAAGCTACCACGCTACCAATTCCGTATTTAGCATTTTTCACATTCATGCACATTCTGCAGTCTACTAAATGTCAGACCTCGACTAGCTGGACGGCTAGATTTTCGTTTCCATACGCGAGACATTTTCCTATAAGGATGAATCAATCGAATTGATAGACTGTCCGTCTTGCTCCGCAAGCACACATATTTTTTAAACGATTGTACTTATTCACTCAAAAATCAACGTTGCTGTTATTTTCAACGAAGTTGTCACTTAAGAGTTACATTATCGAAATAAAAGAATGAATCCGTGAAAAAATTGATTTTTTGCACAATAAACCTTAAAACAAGAGACTTGATTATTCCATCCGCACGAAAGATGCACTACTGATAAAGGGCGAACACGAAATTATTGCGACACCGAAAATGTCATGCCAATTTTCTTACAATGTTTAAAATCAAACCAAAATTTTAGGGTAGTTTTATACATATATTTACTTCAAAAATCAAAAGAAAAGTTAATCGATGGAGCCTTGAGTGTAAAATTGAACACATTTTCGCTTGATGCGCTCCATCAAAGTCTTTACAGTGTCATCCGGTACCAGTTTCTCAATTTTTTTTCCATTTTCTTAACATGTCCTTTTCGTCTTTGACTGTCTTCTTGCTCTTCCGAAGTTCCCGCTTCATCATTGCCCAGTACTGCTCCACCGGGCGCAGCTCCGGACAGTTTGGCGAATTCATGTCCTTTAGAACAAAATGGACAGAATTGGCCTCATACCACTCCAGGACACTTTTAGAATAGTGGCATGATGCCAAATCTGGCCAAAATAGCGGAGCTTCGTCGTGTTGCTGCAAGAACGGCAAAAGGCGCTTCTCGAGGCACTCAGATTTGTAGATCTCGCCATTTACTGTGCCCTTTGTCACAAAAGGCTCACTCCTCAGTCCGCAAGAGCAGATGACTTGCCAAATGAGATATTTGGAGGCGAACTTCGACATTTTCTTCTTCTTAAATTTGTCGTCCACATAGAACTTGCTCTTGCCGGTGAAAAACTCCAACCCCGGAATTCGCTTAAAATCGGCTTTTATATACGTTTCGTCGTCCATCACACAGCAGCCATATTTTGTCAGCATTTTCTCGTAGAGCTTCTGTGCCCGAGTTTTGGCCGTCGATTGTTGCCGCTCATCGCGGTTTGGGAAGTTCTGTACCTTGTATGTATGTAGTTCAGCTCTCTTCTTTGCATTCTGGACGTAGCTCTGCGACATGCCGATCTTTTTAGCCAAATCACGGCTTGAGACGTTGGGATTTGCTTCAATCATCCGCTTCACCTTTCCCTCCGTCTTTTTGTTCTCCGGACCCGGTTTTCTTCCAGCTCCTTTGCCGTGGTCCAACGTCAACCGCTCCTGGAACCGCTTCAACACTCTGGAGACCGTTGAATGGTGAATATTCAACATTTTTCCCAACTGCCGGTGCGACAGGTCAGGAAATTCCAAGTGTTTGGAAAGAATTTGTTCTCTCGACTCGCGTTGGTTCAACTCCATTTTCGTTGAATCGAAAAACACGACTTCGAGTTTGACAGCATGTAAACAATACACATCAATGAGAAAGTGTGCTAAATTTGATTGATTTTTACCCAATGATAAAAAAGTTATGCCCTGTTGAATGCGTCGCAATAATTTCGTGTTCGCCCTTTAATCAATGTTTGCTTAAATTATACACGTTTAATAGTAGTCGAAGCATATTGAGTGTTTCATAATTCAAAGTTATTCATATAATTGAGTTCACATATAAAGCGTTTGAATTTTAAAAGTTATATGCCTAAAATAGCCATATGTCCGTCATACCCCACCTGTCCGTCTTACCCACAGTTCCCCTAAACACAAGTGGGACAGCATGCAGACGTTGGTATGTGTTATTCAAGTTATCTTTGCACTGTGTAGCCAACAACCTGTAGCTTAGGCTGTCCCAAAAAAAAATCGATGTTCGAAAAGTCATGGTGCTCAACCCACAGACAAACAGACGTAACACTCCAATTTTTACCATCGCTCATATTAGAAAAAACACATTTATTTATAATACGTTAGTGTGCAGGAACCCCACATGCAGCGATTTGGCGCTGCTGATCAACCATTGATGTTTGCGCGTAGTAGCCGGGGGAAAATTACATTTGGAAAATCTGTTGACAGTGTGAGTTTGTTTTGAGTTGTGTTTAGCTAACATTGGATAAAAAAAATTGAATTGCGACTTAAAAAACGTAATGTATTGGGGAAAAGCGAACCAAACTTATTCTGAAACTATGGGGCAAGTAAACTTCACATAAAGCCATACATCTTAGTATTAGTATGAATAATCATTTTAGGAACACCAGGAAGATATTTCGATGAAATTTACGTAGAAGTCAGTGGTCACCATCATGCGTTTTTAAGTGGCGAAACAAAGCTAAAATTCTTTACAAGCTCGAAAGGGAATTATTAAAATTTGTTCGTTTGACTTCCAGTCTATCTCAAAATCAGAATGATAGATTATTGGCCCCCATTTGCTCACCAGATTAAACAATAATCCACGTTCCGTTTTCGATCAAAATTTTTCTAAAATGCGACAAACAAGTTTGGACTAGCTCCAGCAAATCAGCAATATGCTATATTAAATGTACAGGATAAATGCAAAATAAAAGATTTAACTGATGTAACTCTCCTAATTATTTTTAGAGCAATTTTAAATTCTGATGCGAAGACACAACTAATCATTTGAGTGATGGTGTGCAAAATTAGTTCGTTTAATAATTCCTTATTTAACCTTCCGGAAGTCGCGCAAATGGCTCACTGAACGAGCAGCCGCAGCTGCCCCAAGACGATTTCGCTAGATTTTCAGAGCACTGTGCACTCAGTGCACTAGCGCGACATTAGTGTTTTCCAAAAAAATATAAGAAATATATTACACAATTCGGTAGTGTTTCTTACCATGGTGCACATATCTCTCATCGTAATTTTTTTTTTGTATGGTCGAAAAGATTATCAAGACATTAAGTGATCGCGGTCTGTCTCAGTTTAGGCGTGCATTCCTGTCAGTGTCCGTAATAACGTTACGTAAATGCCAATCAATATTTGAACAAAGATGCGATTGCTGAAATGATGACAACCGTTAGGCAATTACACACGACGAGAAAGTTGCAGAATTACAACAATATAGTAGGTTGAATGGCAGTATTCCTCTACCGCAACTTATCGAAGCACATTTCACGAAAACAGCCGTAAAAGGTTCCAATCAACTTCCGATAGCGAGTCTTGATCGTTACTGTGACTAAAGCTTTTATCACCGCAGTTCAACAAAAACAAATTATCTTTTTAGAAGCTTGCACCATTTGACAGGTAACCAGTGCGGCGTCGCTGTCTACGATAAGGTTAGCGCAAAAATTGAGCAAGAATGCCGATAGATAGCGCTGATGACATGCAGGTATGATCTTTTAAATCTGATCGATGAAATTTTTGAATAATTCCTCGAAGTGTTATGTCTGTTTGTCTGTGCTCAACCCTATAATGAAAGATAAGCATATTTTAAGCACGTTTGTAGAACAAATCAAGTTTCTAAAAAATCATCTAGAGGTTACGCAAATGCGATTTATGAAAATGGTCATTTTTGAGCAAAAGTCGATTTACAGAAAACCCCATTTTTGATTTGGATGAAATTTTGTGCCAAGATAGTTAATCATGTTCCCTACCGTCAAAAATTCAAGTTGGGCACCTTTAAGGAAAAAAGTTATTTGAAAAAAAAATTTCCTTGCCCAAACTGAATTTTTTTCTTCAGTGTATTTTTATCGAAAACTAAACCAATGAAAGTCATAATCATCTCAGAATCCGATAAACCTCAGTTTGTGAGAAGGTATTGTCTAATTTAGCAACTAAGCATATTTTTATTAAGGGGTTAACTACTTTTTCATTTTTCATGAATTCGAAATTTTTTTATTACTTTATCTGAAAGTACAACTCATTGAGAATGTTTTCCCAAATTTTTATAAAGATCCGAGAAATAGATCGAAAGTTACAGCGCTTCCAAGGGCGCTTCGTCTACCAAGAGCAGTGATAATTTGAAATTTTAAACTCGATTATCTCGAAATGTCGTTTTACTAAAAATGGTTTTTCCCTGATCACGATTGCCGAAAACCTACTCAATAAATTTTCTTAATTTTTTTTTTTCAATTGATCATAATTAATTTTTCTCGTACTTTAACCACAGACTAACAGACATAACACTATGAGGAAATGAAGATTTCGTCTGTTACGGTGTATATAAGATTTCTTTTAACGGCTTTGTCAGTCTTTTGATAAATAATGGAACGAATTTTAATATTTGTCCGACGTTTCGATGCTTTTTGGCATCATCTTCAGGGGAAACTAGTTTATAATGTCATGATTAGTCTGGTTTTGGGTTGATACATAGTTCTTGTACTTACAATATAGTTCGTCCTTTGTCTAAATGCTTTGATAAGCTGAATGTCTGAGATATTGTTTGTTGTTCGTACATCTGTGCGTATCTGGATGGACAATGATATAAATCTTACGTAATATGTGCCATAAGTTGTAAAAAATAAAATAAAAAATATAAATTTTGAAATATTGCTTATAAGTCGCCAAATGTAAATTTTGGGTGAACCTATTATTTCAATTATTTGCGCCCTGTTGTATATATATATATATATATATATATATATATATATATATATATATATATATATATATATATATATATATATATATATATATATATATATATATATATATATATATATATATATATATATATATATATATATATATATATATATATATATATATATATATATATATATATATATATATATATATATATATATATATATATATATATATATATATATATATATATATATATATATATATATATATATATATATATATATATATATATATATATATATATATATATATATATATATCAACGCTTTTTCTTGAAAAGGGCGATACTAGCAGTGACACCATTCAAAGAAAATCAACAGTGAATATTTCCAGACTTGGTGTTATTTCCTATTTACGAACTATTGTGTTTTTTACATCTTAGATTGCATAATTCAGTGATCGAAACCAAAACTTCATAAAGTAATTATTAAAATAAAATTTGTTTTTGCTAATGAAATTGACAAAATGATAGTATCGCCCCTTTGCCGATTGTTTACTTTTTCGGTCCCACTTATCAGCATTGAAGTATCGCCCTTACGTTTTTTTACAATAACTACCGTTTTAACACCAACGATTTCGTCCGGGTTTTTTCAATAGTGGTCATTGTTACTATTTACAGCTGTATCAGCTTGATAATCCTAAAAAATACGAAAAAAAAACAGTTTCGCCTCTAAACTGCTAGCAAAAAAAGTATCGCCCTGTTTGTTTGCATGGAGCGTGGAGGGCGAAACTTTCAATAAACAAACAAAAATACAGTTTCGCCCGTTGTATTTTTTGTTGTAGTTTAAGAAAGAAATATCGTAGAATCCAAATTTTTAGGTTAATTTGTTGCGTTTTAAAGCCATCATTCGCATGTATGAAAAAAGCCTGATGTTTACATTTGTAAGTATCGCCCTATATATATATATATATATATATATATATATATATATATATATATATATATATATATATATATATATATATATATATATATATATATAATATATATATATATATATATATATATATATATATATATATATATATATATATATTTATATATATATATATATATATATATATATATATATATATATATATATATATTATATATATATATATAATATATATATATATATATATATATATATATATATATATTTATATATATATATATATATATATATATATATATATATATATATATATATATATATATATATATATATATATATATATATATATATATATATATATATATATATATATATATATATATATATATATATATATATATATATATATATATATATATATATATATATATATATATGCTGTGTGTGCAATGGCGGTCATAGTTTTGGGCATCGATAAATAGTCGATATTGTTGACATTTGGCTCTTTAGATGGAAAGAGAAAGCAAGAGATTGTTCAACGTTACGTTATTTTTTGTTGTGTGTGTTTTCAACGAGTGTAGTATACCAGCGTAAGTTGTGTTGAGACCTTCAACATCTTTACGGCGGTTGACAGTGTTAGGGGTGTTGTAAATATGACACATCTCTAAGAATGGGAGTGTGGCGGTGTGGAAAGTGCGGTCTATTACAGTTGTGTTTTCTAGATTGAACTTGTGCTCCATATCAATACTATGTTCTATCAGTGCTGTTTTGCCTTTCAATTTTTCTATATCTCGTTAATGTGCGCGTTTGATTGAATCAGCTGGTCTAGTTTGTTTACATTCGTTTTGTGGCCTGCTAGTCTTGTTCTTAATTTGTTCTTTGTCATACCAATGTAGCAAAAGCAGCAGCTATTGCATGGAATTTTGTAAATAACATTATGTTGATCTTTGATTTCGATTTTGTCTTTAACGTTTGAGTGGAATATGCTCTTTTACGTCTTTTACGAACTTTTTTTATTTACATTCGGACGGTATAATCAAGATAATAATTTCAAAACAGCGTAATAATTTAATGTAAACGCAAACAAGTTAATTCGTCATTTTGTTGTTTCATAAAATGATGACAAATAGTGCCGAATGCAAAGTGCAAAATGCATGGTTTGATTTGAGTGCGCTTCTAGTGTGAGTTTTTTCTTCCCCTTCCCGCCGCCCTTGAAATATCTTTCGCATATGACAATTCTCGAAAGTCGTCGATAATCCTTAAATACATTTAGTTTTGTGATTGTCATTTTTTACTTTACATATAACAAAGGCGGGATTGGCGTAATTTGTTTATTTTTGACAGCATATCATATTTTTACCGGAGAGGGAAAAAAACAGTCCAGTATCATTATGTGCATTATATGCAATACAAATAGCGCTACCATAATATCTAAATAATAACTAAAGGTATTCACAAATTAGCATGTGCGCCGCTTGTTTGAATGCCGATGATTCCAAAAAATTGATCGGTTTACAGATGAATTATTTTTATAAAACAAAAACACCAAACCCCTAAAACATCTTCAAAAATGAATTATCGAAATTAAAAAAATCTGAATGAGAAAATTTTCACTGTAAACAAATTTACGCTTTTTTTAGAAATTGGTCTTGTATAGAGATTGATCCGCCATTTTAGACCCACAGACCCAAAAAAATTGGTTTCAACGATTTGTATAGGAGCTGTCAAGTTGTTCCCCCTCTGTGTTCGTCGGTATCCTGGTTGAGCTGCTGTGCATGTTGATTAAATGTCGAACAACCTGGTGTCTGGTGAATGGTGGGATGATCTATTGGTGCATGTATTCATGTTTCGTCCTGTCTGATGTTGCTCTTGTTTTTGTATTTCTGTATCAGCCGGTTGATTAGGGTTCTCGGGTAATTGTTGTTTTGAAGATGCGTATGGATGATTTTGGTGGTGTTGTGCTTATTATTACTGTCACTGCTGGTAAGAGATGTAACCTGGTGGATGAAGTTGTTTGCAACGTTAATTTTGTGCTTCATTAGGTGGAATGAATAAAAGTTTAGCATTCTGCCCGACGCGATGGGTTTGGAGTACCATTGGGACGATATTGTCTGATCTGCATTCCGTATTAAAAGCATATCCAAGCACGGTAGCTTATGTTCGTTTTCGCATTCCATTGTGAATTGTAACCGGTTGTCTTGCTGGTTGAAAATGGCTAGTACTGTGTCCTTCGAATCTTTGGGTACTGCTAGGAACAAATCGTCTACGTATTTCCGGAGAATGGGTACGGCAATAGGTAACGATGTTAGGTCTTTTGATATGATTGATTCAAGAACTATATCCGCTAATATAGGAGAGAGCGAGCTGCCCATAGCTGTTCCGTAAGTTTGATAGTAGAATTTGTTTTTATAGCGGAAATTGCTTGCTTGCATACAATACTCTACCATTTCTAGGAACAGGTCCAAATTTATTTCCGTTTGAATTTCGCTCCATCGCTCTATAATGTTCTTGATAACGGATTGTCTTGGTACGTTTGTGAATAGAGAGGTCACATTCAGTGATATTAGAATGTAACCTTTGGGTAGGTGGACCTCTTTGATTTCTTCGCAGAACTCAAAGGAATTCTTGATATTGTGTTGGCTTTTTAGTGACTGTTGCAGGATTTGTGCGACACACAAAGGACGAACTATATTGTAAGTACAAGAACTATGTATCAACCCAAAACCAGACTAATCATGACATTATAAACTAGTTTCCCCTGAAGATGATGATATTAAAATTCGTTCCATTATTTATCAAAAGACTGACAAAGCCGTTAAAAGAAATCTTATAAACTATGAGGAAATTCCCTCAAAAAACATCGATCCGACAATTTTCCCAGAACATTAGCTCCATCTTTTATTCACGGTCCCAAACACTCATTTACTGGTGGGTTACCCCTCGGGTTTGGGAACAATTTTTCACTAGTGGTCTATCCCCCGTATGCTTGTTCATATGTCAGTTGCGCCATAATTTCAAATGTGTCCACAGTCCCAACTACAAATATATTTGAAATGACCGTTAAAGCGGACGAAGTTTTGTTTTTGAGTGTTATGTCTGTTAGTCTGTGCTTTAACGATTCCTTTTTTATTCATAAATTTTTGTTTCATGGATAAAATTTTTTTAATACAATTTTTGGAGTTTAAAGCAGCGATTTTTTACTAAAATGCAGGAAAAAAATATTATTTGTTCAACTAATCGTTAAGGTACGAGGTATACTCTTATACTAATGGAATTTTTTGAGTTTTGGGATTTTAGATGATCTATTGGTCTCCAATCGTGATCACCGCAAGCTCTTAAATAAAAAAGGGGTACTATCAAAATATTATAAGTTTGATGTAATGAAATCATTGCTTTATTCCTTTACGTAATTTCAAACTTTCTTCACATTTTTATCACTAAAAGGTATGTAACCCCTTAATCAAGAATCCCATTGAAAAGAGTTTATGTCGTTAAACAAATATTCCATTATTAATTTTTTATTTTCTTGTTTAGTGCTGAGGAAGAATCAAAGAAAGAAATAACCACTACAACATTATGTATTGAATTTTACATAATTATTTATTTATTTTCATATATTACATTTGTCTTAAAACAATCGCTATTTTGTATTAATTCTATAGAAGGAAAATATTTTTGGTTCATCTTCTGAATTAGAATACCTTTTCGTCTCTACTTTGCCCCCAGGAATAGGCACAAAATTGTGGAGTTTTTGAGTTCCAGATATTGTTTTGGCGTTATTATACAGCTCTTAGAGTTTTTCTGATATTTTGTTGTACTGTTCAGTGAATATGTAACAGAAAATTAATTTTGTGATATTTTTATCAGTTTGTTCAACTGCCCAGTTATATAAGTCTCGGGGACTTGTTATGGTATTTCCATAGTAGCGAGCATTCGCTTGAGAGTGCCACCAATAGCATCACAGGGTCATTTTCCATGGGATGCTGCAACAAAACGCCATTCTGCGCTTAACTCATACTTTGACTGGAATCTACACAAGCTTGCAAAGTTTTTCTTATTTTAATATTGTGCTGCTACTCCATCGTCTGATTAAAATTAATTTTAGAAAAGTTTGTCAATTGTTTCATAAAATTTATCACTTTTGAGAGGAACAAATGAACTGCAGTCTTCAAGTCTTTCAGTCTTCTTGTCTTCCAGTCTTACAGTCTTCCAGTCTTTTAGTCTTTCTATCTTCCAATATTCCAGTCTTCCACTCTTCATTCAAGTTTGTTATGAATATATACCAAATTTGTTACCGATACTTTAGTATGTATCAGGCATCTAGTAGCTGGTAAAATGGATTCTGAGATGATTATGACTTTTATTGGTTTAGTTTTTGATAAAAATACACTGAAAAAAAATTCAGTTTAGCAAGGTAAAGTTTTTTTCAAATAACTTTTTTTCCTTGAAAGTGACCAACTTGAATTTTTGACGGTAGGTAGGGAACATAATTACCTATCTTGCAACAAAATTTCATCGATATCAAAAATTGTTTTTTTTTTAATTTTTAAAATCGATTTTTTTCGGTGTAGGAGTCAATAAATTTTTTTTTCAATATTTGACTAATTTTGTGAAAATCACTCCTACAACATTTTTTTGTAGGATTTGTCATTTTCAAAAGACAGTCTAGATCATTTTTGGAAAAACAAAGTATGCAAAATGGCTTTTTGTGACAAAGTTCTCATGTACAGAAAGTTGCATTAAAATCTGAGAGGGTGCTGCTAGCAATTGTTCGATTTGGCGTGAAATTCGTCTATTGTCTATTATCATGACAATTGCAGGGTTATTGCGAAAATTTTACACTAAAAACACAGACTAACAGACAACACTCGAAAATAATGCTTCGCCCACTTTATCGGTCATTTTAAATATATTTGTAGTTGGGACTGTGGCCGCTGTTGAAATTATGGCGCCACTGATATATGAACAAGCATATGGGGGTAAACCACTATTGAAAAATTGTTCCCAAACCTGAGGGGTAACCCACCAGCAAATGAGTGTTTGGGACCGTGAATAAAAGGTGGAGCTAGTGTTCTGGTAAAATTTGCGGAACGATATTTTTTGAGGGAATTCCCTCATAGTGTTATGTCTGTTAGTCAGTGCTAAAAACCTGATTGGTTGAGGTTTGAACACATTATTTCTTATAGTGCATTCGCCTTAACTCTCTAATGCTGCCATTCCACGCGCAAATGCCCTTCCACTGGCTTTTATCTTTTGAATTTTGCCACGCATGTGTCTGGGTACACAATAAGCACGTTTGAAATTTTCAAGGTAGGACCATGCTTCCATTTGCACAAATGCATCGCAAGTGATTTATGTGAATGTAAAACAAGCGTATGCGTTAGGAAAAGGCGACAAATTCCCACACTGAGAAATAATAATATGCATAGTTAGCATACTTTTTATTCCCGTCTCTTTTCTTCTGCTATGATTTTTATGCATTTTCATGCATATACTTCTAGTAAGCATTCAATGAGTGGATAGACCGAATATGTTCAATGCATAAAATTTACAGCAGAAAAAACGAGAGGCAGATATAAAAGTATGCTATCGATGCATAAATAAAATACTGCGTGCAGTAATAAGGATTTTGTTTCGGGAGTGGCTCTAATTTTTTTGTATAAATGTATTAATTCTGATGACTTGAGATAGTCACTAGAAACTTAATGTAATTATGAAAAGTTCTTAGTGAAAACAAAAACAATAGACAGTAAACCCCTAAAAATATGATATCCGTTACAAGAACGGGTATAGTGCATCGATGAAGTGAATTTGATTATTATTATTAATTTACAATTTTCTCTAGTTACAAAAACTAATATTCAAGAATTCAAAGTATTCATGGGTGCCTGAAAATGCAACGTATTCTAGACTACACGTTTAACCCTCCGGCACTCGCGTGATTGGCTCCCCGAATGAGCAGCCGCTGTTGCTGAAAGAAGATATCGCTAGAGTTTCTGAAGGTGTTGCACAAAATAGAACGGCGCGAGTGTCGGATGTTTAAAAGGTGTAAACCCCAAAATTGGAATGAATAGAAATATATCTAAAATACCCGTCTCACTAAACTTTACACGCAATTGTTAATCAAATCGTGTTCCGCCGTGACGGAGGACAAAACCAACATCAAGGTGATTCGATCACAGATCCTATTTGTTAATGAAATTGATACTTTTCATATCATTTGACTTACGAATAAAAAATATTACAGGCTGATTTTTCTAGCTCGGAAGAATTCCTAGATCCCTAAAACTATGCTCAAAGTCAAAATGTAAAGTGTGGGCCAAAAACTACTGATAGCTCTATTTACTTTCAGTATTTTGAAACCGTTGAGACTTGATAAGATTACCTAGATTAAGCAAATTTTATGTGAATGCAAAAGCGTGAACTTAGTTCATTGGAGACTAAACCATCGAAAATATTCACAGGGTGCCTTTGGAGGAACTTTTCGTATAAATATTCCCCACAACCTGATGACCAATAAAATTTAGCATGGCTTACACTACACTAAAGAATTTATAGGGTGCTTTTCATTACTGTTTGTGTACGGCTGAGAATAGAAAAGAATAGAATCTTTTTTATAAAAACGGTGATGGAAATGAGAGCCTGTCTCTGTATACTTTCTCTTTCGGTTACTATAGTGCTATTACAAAATGGACCAACAATTTCACAGTATATATCTAACGTTAATAGAATTTATAAAAACATTACGCTTGGGCGACAGTTCTTGAGATGTCGCGCTGGTCTAATAATTCAGATGTCGTGTGTTCTAGCCCCGATCGGAATGATTCTTGGCATGTCAGCAGGATTGTAGCACTAGCCATTCAATACTCTAAATACCAAGAATAGGCTTCGGAAATTGATTAATCAAAAGGCGAAAATTTCGCAACGGGATTGTAGAACCAAAACCTTTTTTTTTTTTTTTATTCATTTCGTTTATTTGATAGGCACAAATGCGTTAGCTTGGCGGTGCCAAATTCTTTTGTTTTTACATTTTTTATATTTTAAAACTAGGAGGTTACAATGTTGAAATATTTTTTTAAAAAAGAAAAATTTTACAGCTATCTTAAGACTAGAAATAAGATTCTATATACAAGAGAGGGGGCGAAAGATTTTTTTTATGAAAAAATTTTAAAACAAGGAATTCAATAGTAATAATTTTTAGGAAATATTTACAGTTATCTTAAAACTAACAATATAGTTTGGAACACAAAAGGGGGAACAAATATTTATGAGAAAATTCGCAGGTGTTTTAAGACTAGGGATACAATACTATTTACAAGATGGGGGACAATAGTTTTAACAAAGAGGTAAAATTACAACTATCTTAAAACTAGGAATACAGAATACAAATTTGAACTTTTTTAGCGGAGACTTATGCTTGGTCAAGATATTCAGAGGGGGGCTGTAGAAGCAGTTGTATCAAGGACAGGGGAGAGAAAGCGTAGATGGTGACCGGGAGAGAAGAGCAAAACTTGCAACTTTCGCTCAAACGGGAGATCAGCGAAAGATTACCGCCTCAGTCTAGTAGGTCGGATTGGCGGATGGTATTCTTCGGACCCGCGGGGAATCCTTCAAAAGTCATCGGACCTTGAGTCGCTCTCGCTTCAGTTTCCGTAGTGGTAAGTGCGACGGCGGTTACATAGTTGCAGTCTGGAGCTGATCGGTCCCACAAGGCAAGAGAAAGCTTCTAAAACGAGAAATAAAAAGAGAGGGGCTAAATTGGGATATTTGTCGTTTTTATGAAAGTATAAATAAGGGACATATAGGGGAAATCACGATTTGCCAGCATATCTCGGACTGGGACATTGGGTGGTCTACCTCGGGCCCGAAGGGAATCCTTTAACTGAGACCTGGCGTCCAAATACCCGGCGCATACCCAGACAACGTGCTCGATGTCGTGATAGCCCTCGTCACAAGCGCACAGACTACTCTCCGCAAGCCCAATACGCCGCAAATGCGCATCCAAGGTGTAGTGGTTGGACATAAGTCGGGACATTACACGAATAAAATCCCGACCCACATCCATCCCTCTGAACCAAGGCTTCGTTGATACCTTTGGGATAATGGAATGTAGCCATCGTCCAAGTTCCCCATTGCTCCACGAGGTTTGCCAACTGTTGAGTGTCCTCTGACGACAAATACTAAAAAATTCGTTGAAGCAGATTGGTCTTTCGTATATGTCACCATTTAATGCGCCCACCTTTGCTAATGAGTCGGCCTTTTCATTGCCCGGAATAGAGCAATGAGAGGGGACCCAAACAAAGGTAATTTGATAAGATTTTTCAGATAACGTACACAAGGACTCCCGTATCTTCCCCAGGAAATATGGGAATTGCTTTTTGGGCTTCATCGCACGAAGAGCCTCGATGGAGCTGAGGCTGTCCGAAATGATGAAGTAGTGATCTGTGGGCAGAGTGTCGATGATCCCAAGGGTGTACTGAATTGCAGCTAACTCTGCGACGTAAACTGAAGCGGGATCATTGAGCTTGAATGAAGCGGTGATAGTATTGTTGAAGATACCGAAGCCAGTGGACCCATCGAGATTTGATCCGTCAGTGTAGAACATTTTGTCACAGTCGACTTCTCGGAATTTATTATAAAATATATTGGGGATCACTTGCGGGCGTATATGGTCCGGGATTCCACGAATCTCTTCCTTCATGGATGTGTCGAAGAATACAGTAGAATCAGAAGTATCTAGGAAACGAACACGGCTGGGAGTATATGAAGAAGGATTAATGCTCTGTGCCATGTAGTCGAAGTACAAGGCCATAAATCGGGTTTGAGAATTAAGCTCGACGAGCCTCTCGAAGTTTTCAATCACCAACGGGTTCAGAATGTCGCATCGGATGAGCAATCGATATGAGAGTTCCCAAAATCGATTTTTTAGCGGAAGAACGCCCGCCAGCACTTCGAGACTCATCGTATGGGTCGAATGCATGCAACCCAAGGCAATGCGCAAGCAACGATACTGGATTCTCTCCAGTTTGATGAAGTGTATGTTCGCAGCGGAGCGGAAACAGAAACACCCGTACTCCATCACCGACAATATCGTTGTTTGGTATAACCTGATCAGGTCTCCTGGGTGAGCACCCCACCATGTTCCAGTTATTGTTCGGAGAAAATTGATCCTTTGTTGGCATTTCTGTTTCAGATACCTAATGTGACATCCCCAGGTACCTTTAGAGTCGAACCAGACCCCGAGATATTTAAATGTGAAAACCTGGTTGATCGTTGCACCCATTAATAGAAGCTGGAGTTGCGCCGGCTCACGCTTCCTAGAAAAAACAACCAACTCAGTTTTCTCCGTGGAGAACTCAATACCCAGCTGAAGAGCCCAAGCAGACAAATTGTCCAAGGTATTTTGTAATGGTCCTTGCAAGTCGGCAGCTTTGGGCCCTGTAACAGAGACCACCCCGTCGTCTGCAAGTTGCCTTAGCGTGCATGAATTGGCAAGACAATCGTCAATGTCATTCACGTAGAAATTGTAGAGCAGGGGACTTAGACATGAGCCCTGGGGAAGACCCATGTAGCTAAATCGCGATGTTGTTAAATCGCCATGCGAAAAGTGCATGTGCTTTTCAGACAACAGGTTTAGCAAAAAGTTATTTAAAATTGGCGAAAGACCATGCTGGTGCAGCTTCTCTGACAGAATGTTGATAGAAACTGAGTCAAAAGCCCCCTTAATATCCAAGAAGACTGATGCCATTTGCTCTTTGTTAGCATAGGCCATTTGGATTTCTGTAGAAAGCAACGCAAGGCAATCGTTCGTCCCTTTGCCTTTGCGGAAGCCAAATTGTGTATCTGACAGTAAGCCATTTGCTTCAACCCAATTGTCGAGGCGAAACAAGATCATTTTCTCGAACAACTTCCGAATACAGGACAGCATTGCAATCGGCCGATATGAGTTGTGGTCGGAGGCTGGTTTTCCTGGTTTTTGGATGGCGATGACCTTCACTTGCCTCCAGTCATGAGGGACAATGTTACCCTCAAGAAACTTGTTAAATAAATTCAACAAGCGCCTTTTTGCAGTGTCAGGTAGATTCTTCAGCAAGTTGAATTTGATTCTGTCTAACCCTGGGGCGTTATTGTTGCATGATAAGAGAGCAAGTGAGAACTCCACCATCGAAAACGGTGTTTCGTTCGCGGTATCGTGAGGAGACGCGGCGCGGTACGTTTTCTGTACCGGGACAGAGTCCGGACAGATCTTCTTGGCGAAAGCGAATATCCAACGGTTTGAATATTCCACGTTCTCGTTGGTACTATTACGGTTACGCATACGTCGAGCCGTACCCCAAAGAGTGCTCATCGCTGTTTCTCTCGTTAACCCGTCGACGAACCGGCGCCAATAACTACGTTTTTTGGCTTTCATTAGACTCTTCATTCGCCTTTCTAACGACGCGTACTGTAGATAGCTAGCGGGTAACCCGTCTTCCCGGAAGGCCTTATATGCAGTGGACTTTTCCGCGTACAGCTCTGAGCACTCTTTATCCCACCACAGGGTGGGAGACCGTCCATGGGTATTCGCGCTGGGTACTGGTTTAGTCTGAGCTTGATTCGCACTGTCGAGAATCAAGCCAGCCAAAAACCTGTACTCTTCCTCCGGAGGAAGTTCTTGAGTGGATTCGATTTTAACGGATATCGCGGTCGCGTAACTCTTCCAATCAATGTTCCGTGTGAGGTCATACGAGACATTGATTGTTTTCGATGGTCTTGAACCGTTAGCAATTGAAATCACGATAGGCAAATGGTCGCTACCGTGGGGATCAGGGATCACCTTCCACCTACAATCTAACTGTAGCGATGTCGAGCATAGAGATAAATCCAACGCGCTCGCGCGTGCTGGTGGTGTAGGAATCCGCGTCATTTCTCCCGTGTTTAAGATGGTCATGTTGAAATTATCGCAAAGATCTTGGATTAATGTTGATCTATTATCATCATGAAGACAACCCCATACCGTACCGTGCGAGTTAAAGTCTCCCAGAACTAGCCGCGGTGCCGGTAAGGATTCCGTGATATTACAAAGCGTTCGGTGCCCTACCGAGGCTCTAGGAGGAATGTAGATGGAAGCAATGCAAAGGTCTTTACCTTTGATTAAAACTTGACAAGCGACAATTTCAATGCCTGGTGTCGAAGGGAGGTTAATTCGGTTGAAAGAATAGCACTTTTTGATCCCCAAAAGTACTCCTCCATAGGGGTTTTCTCGATCCAGACGAATTATATTAAAGTCGTGGAAGTTGAGATTTATATCGGAAGTTAACCAAGTTTCACATACTGCGAAAGCATCACATTTTAAACTATTTAGTAAAAATTTAAAGGAATCGATTTTCGGGAGGATACTTCTGCTGTTCCACTGTAGAACAGTGATCGAATCGGTGACCTCGTTCGATGACTTAGCCATCGAAGGATACGATCGCTGCAAGGAGGGGCCATTTAGTAGTCAACTGCTTCAACAATGTTTGCACTATAGGGAGAAAACGCATCAGAAGGCTTTTAAGAGGATCAGTAACATTGAAAGCTGTGAAAATTAAGTCCACTATGTCAGAAAATTTCATTAGTCCGCTACTGGACTGAGTATCTGTTTGAAAAAAGGGGACACTTGGGGTTTTTGGTGTCCCTGGAAGTGGTGGGTACTCCTTGTTAGAATTAATATTTCCAAGTCCTGGAGCAAATTGCTTCGGCTTTTGTGCATCACTTCCGTTGGATTTATTGATTGCGGTTGGCGCACTCTGAGTGGACGACACCTTGGCACCCTTACGAGGCAATGTAGGGGAGGCTAGATTTCTCCTCTTCCTGGATTCCCCTGGGTTAACCAATGATGTTCCCTCTTGTGGGTCGTCAGATTCTTGCTCAACGCCAGCCAAAAGAGCAAAGGAATTTTCGGAAGGGACAGATGGCGAAGCATTCTTTAGCATTTCTGCATAAGAGTGCCTCGAGCGATCCTTAAGGGAGCGCTTAATTTTATCCCCGCGCTGCTTGTACGCCGGGCATGACTTAAGAGCATGCGGAGGGCCCCCGCAGTAAATACACTTCTCAGTTTCTCCACCGCAAGCGTCATCCTCATGCTCTCCCTCGCATTTGCCGCACCGTTTTTTATTGCCACAATAAGTGGCTGTGTGGCCCAGTTGCTTGCAATTGCTGCAGTTCATTACCCGCGGTACAAATAGGCGAACAGGTAGGCGAACCTTATCCAGGAGGACATAGTTGGGAAGAGCAGATCCGGAGAAAGTCACCCGAATCGAGTCTGACGGAGAATAAGTTGTCTTATCATCTTCAGTTTTTGCGGAATACAATTGCTTGCATTCCAGAATTTTCACCTTTTGAAGTGAAGGGTCCTTAAAGCAGCCAACCCCGTACTTCAACAGGTCTTCGCACTTTAGACCCGGTTCGGCGACGACCCCATCGATCTCCACAACTCTACAAGGCACATACACTTTGAATTGCTTCGTAAAACGCTCGCTGCGAGCAATCTGGTTTGCCTGGTCGAGGTCATTTACTATAACGCGTATCTTATTAGCTCGAACACGTGTTATCTGAGCCACGGACGGGTAGTTGGCAGTCAGCTCCCGTGAGATTTCTAGAATATTGGGCGATTTCGTGTTGGGCCGGAAATACACCACCCAGGGTCCAGTCGAACTGGCTGGGTATGTTTTAATACGGGGAGGACTGGGGGAATCAGGGGAGGGAGTAATTTCGGGTTTATCCGGTATATCCATGGGAATATCATTCCCATCCAATGTTACTTCGCCCTCGGCCATTTAGGCACGAGGATAACACGTGGTGTAAACGAGAGATGAAACTTATATTCAGGGGAAAGGGCAGAAGTAGAGACCGATCGGGGAAAGGGAAATGAAAGAAAAAAAAATACTTAGCTTATATAGCGGCGATTCCGGCTATTCTGGTATTCACTTCACCAGCCTGGGCACCGGCGAACAAAGACTGCCTCGAACAATGGTTGACCTTCACTGACAATTTATTCTTGTTCACTTTATGCACAGCACCAGAAAACGAACTGCTTCGATCGAGAGCTCGGAGAGTTATCCACCAACCAAAACCTTTTGGAATTATGAAAGAAATCTGTTTTGCAGAATGGTTGTGTCCAGCGAGTTTTGTAGCGATGTGCCCCTATTTGAAATATTAACTAATTTTCATAACTCTGAGTAAACAGACATACTGGAAAGTAGTCTTTATTTCTTGTCAATCTAATAAAAAAGAGTTTTGTATAGGAAACGTTGTCTCTATGTAATTCTTTTACAGAACCGCTGCAGCACAGGCAAACTTGGGGAAAACCAACAACAAATGGATGTGTCGAAAGTGTAAGACGCTCTGGATGCACGGCTACTTTCACGTAGACGAGATTAAAGCCACAGATAAATTTGATAAGGTGTTGTCAACATATGAAGTTAAAACAAGTTTGTCCAAGAAACAAAAAACTTATATGGAGTATATGCAGAGCAGAAGGAACACTACTGTTGTAAGTAATATTCTTATTTTTTCTATTTCTATATTTTATTATTATAATTCTGATTTTTTGCTAATCTTTTTGCCTTTCTCGTAAAACGAAAGGTCCAAGCTCCAAAAATCGGCTCTCCAATGACCAAGTGTTATATTCGATTCAATTTATTGAGATCGGAAAAGGCTTGTGTGTATGTGTATGGGTGTATGTGTGTAGGTATCATTTAAATCCACAAGTTTCTCAGAGATGGTTGAACCAATTTGCACAAACATAGTTTTAAATTAACGGTTCCGGAGCTACGAGTTGAAAAGTGTGGTCACACACACCAAAGTCCAATATAAATTGGTACCACCATGATTTCCAAAGGATGCAATACATATTAAAATGGATGCAGCATTTCTTGGATTACCGGGTCTAGATCTCTAATGACCAATCAAAGTAGCTTTGACCACATTAGGCACCTATGACGGTTCATGATACCCCGTCAAGTTTCTAAATTAACGCCACGCCTATTTTTCAGCGAATTCTTGATCGATTTTTTAAAATTTGATTTCAAATGGAATATAAAATACTCTCATTGACTGCCATTGTATTTTATTCAGATCTGACTTTTGGTTCCGGAGTTACGGTTGTATGCTGCGGTCACAGGAATTTCCCATATAAGCTGGTTCAATCATAATACGTCAGAAGTTCAAATCTATCGAAATGGACATCACTTCGATTTTTAAGTCTAGGTTAAATCAAAGATTCTTTGAATGTATTGTCCAGTATCGATATTTCCGGAAGACCCGGGTGTTCTAAAACTAAAGTCACATTGGTTCTTCGGCGATGACTGATCCAATTTTTACTAACCTAGTCTCAAATGGAAGGTATAATATGCGTTTGAATGTTTCACCTCCCGACCTCGTCCCCTACCTTCCCCTTACACGTTCTCCCCGCCTCATTCAATGAACATGACAAGCTATTAAATCATAATGTGGATAAATGAGAAGCGCACAACTGCCGCACTAGGTGGTTGAAATAGGTCTTTAAAATATATTTCATAGTGTTTTTATTTGTTACTCAGCAATATTCTAAGTATTTATTTCTGAACAAAATTGCAGAAAATATATTTCACATTTCACTGTTTTCAGAAATATACGTGTCATCTATGTTCGTATAAAACTAGAGCCACCGTAATCAACAGTAGCTCATCAGGTCAGAACCAGCCTAAGAAAGAATCTGCAACAACAAAAGGAAAAACTAAAACTGACAAACGTAAACCGAGTCGCGATCGTAAAAATAGTCTACCGAAACATGTGTCAGCTCAGTGTGCAGGTAAAAAGAAACAAGCATCAATATTTAGTTCTAAGAACACGAACCAGTTGCAAGCATTGGCAAACATGCTTAAAAAGGGTTCTACCGGGATGTCATCTCAAGATCGATTAAAACTATTGTTGAAGTGAGGCTTTTAATTTATTTTCGTAGTGGTACACGAATTCTAAAAAGGTGAGTTTTTTGGGTCCCTTGTGTTGTACTCATGAGTACATTGTGAACCTCTGTGAATCAAAAACTTTTCATTACTTTAGCTCACATTTCAAAAGGAAACTTAACACTGTGTAATGTAGTGTAATAAAGTTGTTATGTTTATCGGCATGAGTTAAGTTTTTATGCTGTGCGATAGGCTTTACTGATTAAAGATTTTAGCAAACTCCTTATGTCGCGGATGCAAGCGATGATGCGAATATATCTGTTAACCACTTTTCTCTGCAGGATTCCTAATTCAATGGAATTTGTTCTTTGACAATCTGGAATGAAATTGTACGTAAAATAAGATAGTTATTAAGTTGTAATAAGATTATTGTCCGATGATCATATTTACTACGAAATGATGAAAGTCAGCATTCGACTTACTTGTCGTGTTTTCTGCTCCATGTCCAGATATAGAGCTATTAGTTAAGTTACATAACAAAATAAATTGTCCACCTAATTGCAAAATATATCGTCATGTACATAAGGTTAAATAAAAGTAACTGAAAATAATTGAACCCACGCTTCTAAGTCACAGTGCAGAGTGAGGTTTGTATGTTATTTGGTATGAAGCAGTAATTAGGCTGGGAATTTGTTAGTTTGGTCATCAGTTCTCACCTTCTGGCACATTTCGCGGTAGATTTCGTCGGTATCCCAAGGACCGCGTTCAGGTAGTGGTATTCCCCGTCTGCGCAATTCCTGGACGCAATCGGTTAGGTCCAGGATTGGCAGGGGATCGATCTGTGCCTTGGATACCGCACCTACCAAATACTCTACGTAATGCGTTCTGGAAGAGGTAAGTGAAAAGAAAAAAAACGCACTCTTAGTAGCGTTTGAGCTCGTGCCCACCCTCACCTGCGCTAGAAAATCGCGATAGATTCCGTCCACGACTCCGATTGGTCTCGGTGGCATACGTTTGTTGGCTCGACGGACGATCGATTCGAGATCGTCTACGCTCAGCACGTCGATGGGGTCGATTTGGTTTAGCATCGTCAGCAAGCTTAAATATTCTATGTAGTGGGCACTAGAAAACATAGGCGTAACAAAATATACAAGTATCAGATAAGTACGCCTAGAACCGTGTTACAATAATCTCTGTGTGCTACTCTGGTAGAGATCACTGTTTACGTAGAATGTTATACCTGATGTAACTGTTTCTAGGAACTGAGTATAGTGTTACGTTTTTACAGCTTATAGGAACGGAATGAACGGTTTAAGAAATACTCTGCTCTGGTGGAAGCATTAGCAGACATAATTGAAACGTTACGTTGACATTGTAGAGTCCTATATATAGACATTACATTGATAGTCATTTCCTGTTTGTGTTGCGTAGTATATGATATCTCATTTCTTATTTTAATTGCGAGATCTTCAATATTCAAATAAAAACGGGCTATAATATGCATACTTATTTATTATTTAATACTTTCCAAGATATGCTTTCTGATGCAATTATGAAATTAGTAGATCGTAAGATGTGGTAAGACTAGAAAAACTCTAGTAAGAGAACTGCGGAGAGAAAAACAGCATTTTTGGCGACGTATGCCCCGGCATTGTATGGCAACACGTCCAATGTTATAAGGATAGGCAATGTTCGATTGGATTCGTTTTTTGACAGTTAAACGCGAATCCAATCGATCCAAAATGGAGTCTCCGCAGTTCTCTTTCTAGAGTTTTTCTAGGTAAGACTATTCGTTATCCTATACCGTGAATTCTAAAATTGAGCCTACACCCGTCGGGGAATTTATTTATCTATTTTTGGAGTGAATTTCGTTTAAATGTATTTTGACATATTTTTTATTTTGATTATAGAGGCTTTAACCTTAAGGTCATTCACCTCTTTTCGGGTTAGAGAAATCTCTTTTGGAAAAATCCATGTGAGCTGCGTACAAGGTAATCGAATTACCAACTACGCTATGCCCGTCCTTATTTTTGACATATTTTTGATTGACTTTACTATCAAAACTGTGTTCCTAGAGATATATGTTATTCACAAAAATAATCACGGCATCACATATATATTATGTACAATAAGTAATTGAGTAATAATATCGATTTTTTTTATACTTGTTCGCAATTTTATTAGATCACATTCAAATCGCTCATAATAAATCATTCTTACTGTTCAAGCAGCAGTTAATTGCTTACGATAGCATTTTCTAAATAACATAAATTTTAAATGATTTTGCTGGTAAGGCGAATTTATTCTGATACATTTTGAGGTACGCTCAAAATGGGCATTTTTTTCAAAATAGGTATCTATGCTAACCCCAAAAAAGGCAAACTAAAATCGTGGCTTCAAGAAGCATCGCGCGAAAACGCTCGATCATTTCTATTCCAAATTACAAGTTCATCCAACCTGCATTTAAGTGTTTTTTACTCAAAATAATAGGCTAATTAATTTCATCCCGGGTGTAAGTTCGATTTTGGAGTTCACTGTATGGATCTTGTTAGGAACATCCAACCGTACATGTGTAATAGATGGTTAGTGATACACACAATATCTGATCCTAGGGTTTAGACTATTTGTCATGGGAATATAATTTTGAAGTAGAATACTTGTAACGTTTCAATCTAGAGCCCCGTTCCAAAATTTTCGGCCAGATTTTACCGAATATTTCAACGTGAATATCTGCCGTTTTACAGAATAAAAAAAACAGATTTTTGTACCATCTGATTGAAAATATGCACACAATTTTGTAACTAATTACGTAGAATGTACAATTACTAAAAATAACGGAATTTATGGATTTTCTGAAAGCAGTAATAATCTGCGCAATGATTGGTACGTACAATTCGCCCATGCAGCGAGTGGTGCTAGGATTGCCCCTTTGTCATCCAATCAACTGCGACACGTGTATAAAAACGGAACATTGGGAAAAAAATTGTCAGTTTGCGTTCTGACGTCGCAGGCATAGCAGCTGCTGCGTTTCATGCCAGTTCGCATTCTTTGGTGGCAATACATTCCACGACTGCCTGTGCTGATCTTCTAAATGTAACTTCCGCGAGATTAAGCTCCATTTCAACTTTAACTAGTTGTTCCACCTGCTGAGCTATGGGTCTAACACAAGTTTTCTTACAATCAATCGAAGTTGTGTTATCCCGTGGCACGGGCACTGTTGTTTCCATTGGCAGACTACTTTCAGTGCGTAGCCGGAGGTAACGATACAATACTGTTTGTGCACGGAATATAGAACAAAGCGCTTGCTTGCTTTACTGGTGGCTATAGCGTAGCGATTTTTTGCTTCTGCTTTGTGCGAGGTCACAAGATAGACTGATTAAAAGTACTGTCCTGGTACTACTATAATTTCGGGTATTATCATACGTGACAATTGCAGAGTTATTGTGAATATAAAGTAAAAGTATTTGTATTCTTTATTTGTCTCTTAAGTTGCTTTATTAGTGCATGCGACGCTTTGAACTGGCCACTAAAAATATACGGCTAGACGACTATATTTTGATTCCACTATTCAATATTCGCAAGTAAAACATATGACTTGCACTTATGCTAAATTCATTCTATAATCTTGAAGAAAGCACTAGATGTTTAAATATTTACCATTCCAATGTACATGTATCATTATATCGGGACTCTTGCCAGATATACCGAAAAAGCTGCAACCATGCAGAAGATAGGAAAAAATTAAAAGCCTACGTGTATTATACTTCACTTCGGTTATGTCTCTGACATTATCCACCCATCTTTTTTCTCTCATTATATAACTGAAATTTGTCGGAAACTTGACAATACAAATGTCATTGTTTCCAGAAATCTATCCGCCAATAACGGGAGTCAAATAGGAGACTCATTAGTAGGGTGATGCCGTATAAGTATACAGAAAAAAGGAAGAAAGTAAACATAAGTCACGACAGTAAAGCTGTTTTAGTAGAAAGACGCAGTTTAAGTAAACATAAGTGAAGTTGTTGTTATTGGTCGATGATTCTCTAATCCAAACTGGACACTTAGATGTGTATGTGTGTAGACAGGATACTCAAGAGCGACATACAGTTTTTTAAAAATTTGGTTTGAAACGATGACACACTCACAAATGGCAAATGTAACGATTGTCTTTGAGAAACAATAATATAATAATAATAGCTAACAGTTTGATTGTAGAAGAAAATAGAACCGGAGATATAAAAAAAGCGGCAAAGAAGTACGATAGACTTGTTTTTTCGTATTTTGTAATAGCGATAGCAAAGCAGCGAGCGCAAAAAGAATATCGTGATAAACTAATTCGCTCATTCTCCGGCGTTTTTATTTATCCGGAGATATAACACGTTGTATTTATCCGGAGAAGTTGCGTGAGTGCCAATAACTTTTCGTGTGATAATGTGAGTTTTTATTGTCGCAGTAGCAATGTATACGGGCGCATTTACTCATATGAGCGATAAATATAATGCCTGCCCAGAATTTTGGATCCCAAGCTACAATAACGGCGTTGAGAGGATAGAAGCTGTGCAGCGTTGTTTTGCACGTTTTGCGCTCCGTAGATTGCCGTGGAGTGTTCCCGTCCGACTACCTAGCTATGAAAACCGGTGTCTGTTGATTCAACTGGTGCCCTTGTCTGTATGTTCGAAAGAATACAGCGAGAGAATTGTTCATCGCTGACACTTTGCAAGGTCGTTTAGATGTCTCAGCTATTTTGAAGTAAATCAACATAGACGTCGCATCGAGTATTGCGTGAAAATATTATGTTCCGTTTACCGTTCCAATGCACTAATTACAGTGTACATGGAACCATCGCTGGTCTACAAAGAGTTTTTGTCGCCTCAAGTTACTATTTCAACGTGTCTCGATAATCTCTGTGGATCTTTTAACAACGTTTATTTGTTATTATGTTGGAAATAAGATAAGAACTAAGACCAACAGATTCAGTAAATGCCAGCATTATAATTATAAATCTAAATTTACTATTCTGGGTATGTCTACGGTATGTCGACCAGACCGCAAGGATAAGTGTGCGTTATACAGAGCGAAGGAACGGGTTATTAACTAAATGAAATGGCTACATATACCGATTCCGATAGTGAGGTAGTGTACTATACTACCGGAGCGGATCCAGAAAATTTTTTTGGAGGGGGTCCGAAATTTCGATTTTGAAATGTTCAATATACAATACGTAATATGTAATACACTTTTTTAATTAAAGCCAGTTTTAGTTGTCGAATCTGGTTTGGAATGATTTGGAATTTTCGGGAGGGGGGTCCGGACCCCAGGATCCGCCACTGCTATACTAATATGATCGGAAGATGGCTGATATGAATAATGTTATGTGACAAAACATTGATTATCTAAAATAATGTATTGAGATTTAAAAAGTTCTAATATACATATCCTATGAAGCCACCTGCTCACGTCTTTAGGCCGCTACCAGATGTCGTTAACGGAATCTATTGGACTGTTCAAATTGGACAAAGGCTAGTCTAACATCAGGAATCAGGAATCAGTAGCGTCTGGCTCAAATGGCACGTTCCCCATGTTGATCGGAGATTTGTGCCTTGCCAAGAATCGTCTTTTCATCATTTTCCTGATGGGAAGGATTGGGGAAGTGGTAAGGTTAGGGGTAAGGAAAACAACGACACAGAACAATTAAAACAGAGCATTCTGCACCCCCGGAGTGATGCTGAACGATCTGCAGGTGCTACAACAGCAGGAATAAAACTTCCAAGCCCCGGAGGGATTTAGAACCTCTACTCAAACAGTGAGCGGATATATCAACACCCCCGAGGGGATATTGAGATAACAGAACGACAACACCCCCGAAGAGATATTGTCATTCAAATACGGCTAAAAAACTATAGCTCTTTACCACACTGGGTTAGGAACAAAAGCATATCCTTAAATTTCAGCTCTCTGTACATAGGTTCATCTATGTATGGAGAACCAAAAATCCGGATGCGCAATTGCATTAATACAGGGCAATTGCATATCCAATGATATGATGTTCCGTAATCGGATTCACAAAGATCACATGAATAATACTCAGCGCGCTGAATAGTAGCCATGTGATAATTGAGTTTGCAATGTCCAGTCAGTGCCCTGACCAGAATACTGCAGTTGTGCTTGGAAAAATGCAACAAATTTCTTGACATTTTCGGACTCACATCCGGCAGAAAAGCCTTTGTTTGAACGCAAGTTTGCAAGCTACGCCAATGGGCGAATGCAGCCCAAGAGCGAATCTTGGGCTTTATCCAACTTATTGACAGTGGTAGAACTGGTTCTGGACCAACGAAATCAGTCGCAGCGCCAGCTCTAGCCATTCATTTCCAGTAATACCGGAATGACCGGGTACCCATAGAAGGTAGATAGCATTTGAAATGCTAAGTTCTTCGATTTGAGTTCGACATACGATTACTAATTTCGATCTCGAATCTGCCGAACTAAGTGCTTTCAGGGCAGCCTGACTGTCAGAGCAAAAATAGATTCTTTTACCGCAAATTCCCTGTTGAAGTGCGGATTGTACGCCACACAGAATCGCAAAGATTTCTGCTTGAAATACGGTACAGTATCTACCAAGCTAATGAGATTGGTTTAATCTCATCTCATGACAATAGACACCAGCACCGGCTCGGCCCTCCAACAAAGAACCGTCCGTATAACAAACTACGTATTCTTCAAGTTGTCGCTCCATCCAGCCAGACAGCCATTCCTCACGAAGAGGAATTCTCACATTGAAAGTTTTAGAAGAAAAACTACATGTGAGTGTAAGGTCACTGGGAGCAAGTGTATATTCATCCCAAGTAACCATTTGGGGCCACAGTCTTGTGTGGCTAGTTACACGATCTATTGGGTTACTGTTCCAGAGCCCAGTAGCCTTAAGACGGTATGCACAAGAAAGTGCTTCTTGTTTCAGAAACACGTGTAGTGGTTTTATGTTCAAGAGTGCCTCGAGAGCAGCAGTAGGTGTTGTCGAGAACGCACCAGTCATCGCCATCAAGACCATCCTCTGAAGATGGTTTAACTTTGATTGGATTGTCAGGACTTCTCCCTTCTGCCACCAAACAAGGCACCCGTATGCCAGTATTGGTCTAACAATTGTTGTGTAGATCCACTGAATGTACTTGGGTTTAAGTCCCCAAGATTTGCCGAAAGCCCGTCTACATTGGCCAAAGGCCATGCAAGCTTCCTTGATCCTGAAATCGATGTGAGCTGTCCAATTAAGTTTTGAGTCGAGAATTACCCCAACGTACTTAACTTGATCTTCGACAATAATTTCAGAGTCAAAAAACTGCAATGGACGAGCTCCGGTTGTAATCCTTCGTTGCGTGAAAAGCACCATTGAGGTTTTATTTGGATTAACTGATAGTCCAACATGAAGACACTACCGCTCAACAACACATAAGGCTTGTTGCATCAAATCAAAAAGTATGTTAATGCAAATACCGGTGATCATTATATGATAACCATCGGCGAAACCATACGTCGGAAACCCAAGCTAATTTAGTTTTCTCAACAAGCTATCGGCGACAAGGTTCCATAGAAGTGGTGACAGCACACCACCTTGAGGACATCCGCAGACACTCAGTTTCCTCATCTCTACTTGTCTTAACGATGAGCACAGATGTCGGTTGCTAAGCATTGTGTGTATCCAGTTCGTGATATATGAAGGTACTCCATGATCTCGTGCTGCTTCCAAAATGGATTCGAAAGACACGTTGTCAAAAGCACCTTCAATATTGAGAAAAACTCCTAAACTTGATTGCTTTTGTGAAAAAGCCTTTTCAATGTTGTAGACAACATTGTGTAACAGGGTGGTAGTAGACTTCCCCCGCTGATATGCATGTTGCATTGCATGCAGCGGGTGCTCGCCCAAGCTACCATCCTGAATGTAGTGGTCGATTAAACGTTCCACTGATTTGAGAAGGAAGGAGGTCAGACTGATCGGTCTAAAGCTCTTTGCCTCCTCATAAGTGACGCGGCCACCTTTGGGAATGAATTTGACAGTTATTTTCATAACTGACATACTTCAACCCGCAGGATGCCACGCGGCCTCTAGGCTGGTTTTGTCCGGAGAAAGATAATAGAGTTGTCAACCTCCTAGTGGACCACAGCCAGTTAATTTGGAATTTTCGGGAGGGGGGTCCGGACCCCAGGATCCGCCACTGCTATACTAATATGATCGGAAGATGGCTGATATGAATAATGTTATGTGACAAAACATTGATTATCTAAAATAATGTATTGAGATTTAAAAAGTTCTAATATACATATCCTATGAAGCCATCTGCTCACGTCTTTAGGCCGCTACCAGATGTCGTTAACGGAATCTATTGGACTGTTCAAATTGGACAAAGGCTAGTCTAACATCGCTTACCTGCACAAGCCGGCGTGTGCTTCTGGAACGTCATTGTTGCAGACGGTATCCATTAATCCTGCAGGCGTTTCTTTCTGCAGTGGGATGGGACACTTCATGGAATCCAATTCGCTTTGCCTAAACTCTCGTTTTAGTAGTTCGGAAGGTTCGGTATCAAACGTGACATTATGCATCTGTGAGAATAATTCAGTTAGTCATTATGGAAAATTCTAAGAAGGTCGATGACATACCGTTAGCAATGTTTGCAAATCCCTTGGATCCTTATCTCTCAGGTAGAATAGGCAGTTTCTTGGATGGTGAGCGTGGAGACCTAGTTTTGCACAGTACGGAGAGACGTTACATTTGGCACCCATCATGAAAGGTTTGTTGCATCCGAAGCAGAACTCGAATTTGCATTGTATACAGGTAAAATGCATACAGCCACCGCGCGACAGTGAGTACTTGAAGTTACAATTCGGGCAGCTGATACCGTGGGCTTGTAAATGACGAGCAACACCTTGAGCTTGGAACTCCGGATCATTAGCCTCCTTCCACTCTGCGAATTTTTCGCAAGAAATACCTTCATGTTGTGGTTCCCACTAGGATGTTCGATCAAAAATTAATAGTTTTACACTGATTTGGGGCACAATGAACTTACTGGTTTACGGCATGAGGTGCACGTAATCGATCCACAGTCAGGGCATATGAGACGCTTTTGACGTGGGCGAACGAAGAACCCAGAGGAACAGTTTACGCACCACTTGAAGTTAGGATCTTGCATCAGAGTGCGATCACGAAGTTTACGCTGAAACAGATCATGCACCTCTTCGTCTACGATATTTTTGAGTAAAATATCTAGGTTTGAAAAGTATTCCAACACATCGTCTTCAGTAACGTTGGAATTATTCAGATCCGGTTCTTTGCAGTACGGACAGTTGCAGTTAGTAATCGACCGATGCATGATCTCTTCCGTGAAATAGACTTTGGTGCAATCCAAGCAACATGAATGGGTGCATTTTAGCATGGAAATGATCTCATTCATCGGATAGACACCAAGACACAACTCACATTCTTTCTGGAGTAGGTCTTTAGCTTCATCGATTGTGTGACATTGTGTTGCTGCCCAGATAGCATTGTCCCGTGCGTATCTCATTTCGATCAGCTGAACTGCTAGTTCAGCTTGTTGGTAAGTCTGAACATGACCTTCATCTAGCATTCGACGGGCTTGTACCTATGGGGAAATTAAGCTGGTTATATCTGTGTTCATCAAATATCCAGCAAATACGTCTAATGTAGAAACGTTAACTAACTATTTTGAAGAAATACTTGATAATAACATAACAAGATGATGCAATATGGGAACTTACTTCTATGGGTTCTTCGCTGGGTTCGTACGGTGTTACTAAGGAACGTATAATGGTTCTACTTTCGCTTTCCGTTACGGTCGTTAAATCGCCATCCTCATCCGATGTCATATAGTCATCACTGAAGCAGGTCTCCAGGTATTTCTTTCGAAGCTTCCGTTTCTGTTCTGAGGTAACTGAACCTTCGCGAGATCCAATGCTATTACCTGAGCTTGGTCCAGGAGTCGAACGAGATGATCCTGGCTCCGTGGATGGGGTTGATGCTTTGCTAAAGTCTGTCCCATTTAATGGCTGGTTGGATGTAACGGGTTTAGTAAGCTTATTAGTAAATGCCTTCGGTTGTACCAGTTTGGATGGCTTTGGTTTCGGTGCACTACTAATGACTGATTTGGATGTATCTTTATGAGTCTTACTGAGGAACTCTTTCTGCATATTCTTGACCGTGTTGGTTTGCACAGGACCAAATGGGCCGCCGATTGAAGTCTTGCGAAGAGAGTTTCTGCGGCTAGAGGAATCGGATGCGGTGGATGATTTCTTTTTTGTGTCTGTTGTGGTTTTGGGTTTGGTTTTAACAGTTTTTGTGATTTTGGAACTGCTTGGGGATGGTGGAGATGGTGGTGTTGATGGTTTTTTGGTAGTGGCATTTTCAGATTTGACGATGGTTTTCGGTATCTTTAAGGATAGCTTTCCAGATTTTTTAGATCCGTCGTTGTTCGATTGAGAAACTTCAAGGTTAGCGTCAATATTAGATGATTGCTGAGGTGGTTCCGGTAGAGATTGTGAATCCTGTATTTCTGAAGATGGTTTATGAATGATTACTTGCGATGGTTGCACTTCTATAAAGCTCGATAGCTCTTCAGATGGTTCGCGCGATCTAGATGAATGAAGGGTGGCTTCTTGTAAATCCCCATTGGTGATGGAATACGTTTGTTCGTTCTGATATGATGATGGTTGTTCAACAGCGGTTATAGTACTTGTTTGCTGTTTGTTCTTATCTATTGATGTTATATTAGGTTGATCATGGATGATGGTAATTGTATTCATTTTTGATGCAGATGCTTGGCCTAAATTTGGATCTGAACTGTTGCCATTTGGGGATTCATTTACATTAACTTCAGATTCTTTGTGGTTCTGTTCGATAATTTTTTGTTCGGAAATAATCTCTGTTTGTAAATTCACGTTCCCTGAAGCTGCGTAGTTTTTGGATCTGTTCTCTATGTCGTCTATTGAGGCAATATCATTTACAACTACGCCATTTGAAATAGATTGAATTGGATCAGATTGAATGCTTTTGATAGGCTGCATGTTGTGTTGTGAGTTGGATCCTGCATGTTGTGTAGAATCTGTATTTTCAATCACTGGTTGCACCAGTTCGACGCTCGTGTCTTTTGGTATTGACTCATCAATATGATGAGTCTCTTCTTTTTTATTCATAGGCCCTGTAAGATCGTGACTGGTTGGTATAGCCTGGTTAGTTTGAACTCTGTTTAGAACTTCTGCTGCTGTACTGTTTGTTTCTTCGACGGTTTCTGTGATCTTACTTTCTGTATTGGTCTGTCGATTCTCCTTATATTCCAAAGCAATTGCAGAGATTCGTGTTGTTTCAGGGCGTCTATTTACAACGTTTTGAACGTTGACAGAAGAATTTATACTTGATTCTGGTTCTAGTATTGTTGGAGGCTCTTCAATCAGCTGCAGTTCATTGTTCACCTTAATGACTGTTGCGTATTCAGGAATTGAATTAGGGATGGCTTCAAATTGGTCGTCAGAGGGAACACTAGTATGGTGTTGTTCAATTACATCAGTTATACCAGAGTCCATTAAGGCCACCCTACCGTTATATACATTCACATAGTCATGAATTTCAGCTTCGGGCAACAATGGAATAGCACCAGATATCTCCACACTACCGGTAGTTCTGTTTCTGGTAACAACTGCATATTCTGGAATGTTCTGCTGAAATGAAGAATTCATAATAACCGCTTCTTCTGGATCCCGACCAGGCCTTGTATTATCTTGGCTAGGAGAAACTTGGCGAAGCTGTTCGCTTAGGTCTCTAGCAACTGAATTCAACATTTCTATTGTAGCATCAAGTACGTGAGTAGCGTCTGCTACTTCTTGATCTGGATGTAACTCTATTGAGTCTCTGAGTATTTTTTCTGTGTGAACGGTTTCATTTACCGATTCTTCGATATTATTATTATTAGATCGTTCGACTAATTCAGTTGTGCGTTGATGAACGTCAGCATGATCAGTTTGAGAAGTTTCTAAAACAATGCATTGGTTCAACTTACTAGGTTGATTTTCTTCGTCCGTTGCAACGACAATTTGGCCTTCGAGACCGTTCAAAGTGGGTATATCCCTATCCTCAACCAACTGTGCAGTCCTAATGAAATTTCCGATTACAGCCTTAGCATTTAGCAATGTCTGTACATTTTTTCTCGTGTAGTTTAAATTTTCTTCGGCCACCAATGTAGCTTCTGTCGATTCGGTCCTATCAGCGATAAGTGTCATCTCACTGAATTCACTAGCATCAGGACTGTTTTGTAATGTCCCGGGTCCAATTATTTCATCGTACTCCGAATGATGAATCTCCATCAAGCCTTCCACTGCGGAGCTTAGAATTTCGTCAACTTCTCCCACTGACTGTTCGATAATGCTCAGCGCATCATTGAAATCACTATCTAGCGGCAGATCACTAACCTCCGAAGCACTATTTCGTTCCAATTCTCTTATTAGCGCTGCACTTATCTTTGGTAGATCAAGTTTGTTTCCAATTGCCTCTTCAATCATGACTTGATCGGCTGGTTCACTGACCCGATTCATTGCATCCCAAGCGTCCTCAGGTGCTATTTCGCTGAACATCACTGACCCGTCTTCGTCTTCATCCTCGTATTCGTAGTAGTCGCCATTTTCGTCAACGTCGTATTCTTCGTTCGACTCCCATTCATCAATATTTTCATCGCTCCATTCGTCATACTCGTCTTCTTCGTAATACTCGCCATCGTATATTTCATCTTCATTCTGCATGGTGGCCATGTCAGAAGCAATTTCATCTTTCATTTGCTGAATGAGTCGTTTGGTATCAAGTACTAAATCGGAAAGGTTGTTCGAAGGTTTGGATAGTGACGTAGTCACTATGTTATCGTTGGGAGCTATGGGACTAGGGTGGTTTGACTGTTTGTCCTCGGGACTCGTAGGTATTACGCAGGGAACCGAAGTTGTAGTTCCGTTAAGGGTTGAGCTAGTTGGAAGGTCTTGAGAAGGAATTTGTGAGGTTTCATTTTCAATCGCTGTAGGAGATTTGGGAAACGCTTCTACTTCTGGAGTTCGTGGAGGGCTGGGAATTTGGTTAAGGCTAGCATTTGATTGTACGGGAATGACCGAAAAGTCAGTTGAAAGAGCTTGTTCATCGCTTGTTAACCCGGACGGAGTAAGCTGTGTTTGTGATGGTATGGTGATTATTTTAATATGAGTAGAATCAGCATTATTTGGAGAAATGGGGTCTTGGGTGGTAAGTTGACCGCTGAACTCTAACACGGTAACAGAAGTTGGGACAACCTCAACTAATTCATGAGATTCTACATCTACATTGCTAGCAGAAGCATTAGAATCATTGGCATTGCTTCTACTGTCATGTGCATGAGTTATATGATCTTGTGGTTCAATTTCGGCATTCTCAGAAACCTCTTGGGCATAATGTGTAGTCGCTGGTTTTGTTGCAGTAGCTGCAGGCGGATGATTCGGAAGTATTTCTATCACGGTCTCGTCCGTCTCTGTTACGTTGTCGTTAATGGGAAGGTCAGCTTCTAACAGAGATGTGTCCTGCTTATCCAGTGACATTTCAAGATCATCTTGAATTTCTTCGATGGTGCCAACAGCGTGCCTAAACTCTTCCACATTATCAATTTGTGACACTGGTTCAACGGGTAACATTTCAAACGCCTGTTCATCCTTTTGAATATTCTCGACAACCAGTTTCAGCCCTTCAAAATTATCAGTGTATATGACGGGGATAACCGTGTCCGCTATGGTTGCCTTAAGATCCATTTGAGAAGAACATTTCGTGGGCTCACGTAGCTCGTTGTTCGCCAATTCTCGGTTGTGTATATTTTCATTTGATTCCACAGCTGATATCGTCGATTTAATAGTCGAAACATTGGCATAGATCGCTTCTTCAATGGGACTTGCCATGCCTAGCGCATCCAATTCCAATGATATCGATTCGGATCTCATGGATTCCGTCTCAGATTTTACACTTGTTCTGCGTCTGTCTAGAGCTTCTTGTATTTTCTGATTCACTGTAACTATGTCGTAGTAGTCTGTACTTTCAGCTGTCATTTTTGCTTCGTCGGAGCTACTGTCGAATCTGTAATTCTGCATCCTATATTGTTCAAAATTACACGTCAGTCTTTCGTTGCGAATGGCCCTCCTCAGAAAATTCTGTATATTAGCATATTCATTGTCTTCTTCTTGGGTGGTATTGGAATCCTTCGAAGTTATTTTCGTCAAGCTAGGAAAATCACGTGCTGTCTCAGGGTCGCGTTTAAACGGAAAACAGTGAATGGTCGCGTAGTCATCCTCTGAATATTCGGCATTCATTAGGGTTTCTCTAATGTCGTCTTCCAGGGTTCTTGCAGATCTGAATGGGGTGCTGTCCAGTTCCTGTTGAACTTGTCCGACGAGGCTGGGAAGAATTTCCTGAATGTTGTCTGTCATGAACTTTCGAATGTCTTCGTATATGGGTTTCGTCTCGTCGATCGAAATTTCAGTTGATCGTCGTAGTGGAATTGGACTTTTTGTAATGATTCTTTCGCATGATTCTGAACGTACCGAAACTTGAGAAGCTGGGCGAGATTCATTACGATCGACCAGTTTGGTGAGTAGCTGCTGAATGTTTTTCAACACGTCTTCGTTTTGGTTTGCCTGATTCTTTTCCATTTGATCTATAAGCTTCTCAATGTCCCTCAAAATCGCAGTATTTGATGGAATGCATTCATCGTCAATCACTGTAGGGTTGTCGTTGGATACTCCCTGGTTGCCAAATTTTTGGATATCCTCTGGTTTCATTGCTGCTCTTCCATTGGTTGTTGGGCAGCGGTTTGTGATTTTCTTGGATTCTTCGAGCTTCTCTGAACAAGCATTCACCGCGTGTACTCCGTTAGATGAACCATTGGAAAGTAGTTCATTCTCGACATGTGTACTGATAAACTCTTGAATCTCACTGCCTGGAAGGATGCGGGATTATGTTTTATAAGGAGAACAGTGTTAGGATTCCCGATAGGCCAAAAGGGAAAGAAAAGAGTTTCGAATTAATACGGATAATTTATGTTAGTGTCTGCGAGTTCGCTTACTGATTCCACTCCGATCCTCTTTTAGCGCTTGCTGCAGAAGTGAGTTACCAGAATCGTTATCGGCTCCATTTGGCGGACCCCAGATTCGCATTAGGAATGGCTTCAGTTGAGTTTTGCTGAGCTCCACCATTGCCAAGTCCAAATTTCCATGATGCGCTGTGAGGCTGGTAACAATGTCTTCCCGAGTGAAGTTGCCTTTTGAGGCGATTTCATTGTACTTCTTTTGGCGCTGCTCAATGCATTCAGTAATGGCGTGCCAAATGTTTCCCTTGTGCAAACGAAGCGCTTCGCGAGCCTCAATGGAAGAAATTGTGCCGATGGTGTTTTCTCTCTTTTCATGGCCGTATTTAGTAGCTAATGTTTGAACTGTGTCGATTAGCTTTGACCAGTTGTCATGGAGCCACTGAATCGGGTGTTTATCTCTGCAATGACCAAGCGCTGCCTGCAGCTCCTCAGCTGTGAATTTGTGTTGTTCCGCCTCCTACAAATTTCGCTTAGTTATGTTGCTATTTATTTTGTTTGTAAATAATCTTACTAACCTTTAAAAGATAGACTAGCTCTGCACCCGCTAGATTAGTATGGCCATCTATCTTTAGTGTCTCCATCATCCGAGTAGCATCGTCGGAGCGATCACACATGGTGGTGTTCGTCTAGAAGATTAACAACAAATGTTTTAATAGACTATCTTGATAAAATTTCAGTGTATTGAAGTATCTCAATTCACCATTTGCCGATTCGGTAACAGGTCTTTGGCGGTCGGATGGTTTGGTTGGATGACATCGATGCGTCTCAGGTCGTTCATCGCACGATACTTGTTCTGGTCGAGTGGACGAGACAAACTGAAGGTGGTCTTGGCGGCTGTTTGAATGATCTGATGAATGGCGCGGTCCAGGTACGACATATTTTCGTCTGAATGATTTGGTATGGCTTGAGGTGTGTCATGGTACTGCGCCTGCTGCGGAGGCTGTGGACTTTGTTCGTGCGGAGATGGTGGCAAACTCTGCAAGTGATTGTAATCCAATGAATCTCGGTGGTTCATTTTCCTTTATATTTTTTAGTCACATTTGCAGATGAATGTTATTAGATAATGGACAGGGATTAGCATAAAATGGGAGAAACGGACGCAAATATTTTGTTAAAATCGAACGCGAAATTGTTGGAGCGTAAATACAACTCACAAAATGACCGGTCCTAATAAAATATATTTTCTCAACATTTCGCTTTGTTCCATTCCTTAGTTTGTTTCGTATGCAAGGAAGAAAAGTACTAGTATACTGGCAAAGGTTTAGATTCAAGCCAGATACGATTTTTATCTCATAAAAGTCTTCCGAACTAAATATCCAAGTCCCGAACGAACATTATACCTTGTAAATCTGTTCTGAATAGTCGGGAAAAACATGAACACAGAGAAAAGGCGTCCATCTCGAGTATTGAAGTTGTGTAAAACTGCAAGAGTCTATTCAAAGGTAATTGGGATATTTCCACCAGGTACGCTACTGAGTTTAACTGAATTGACAACTGATTGAATTCAAAATAACCGACATAGTTATACCTTTAGTTATTATATAATTGTATGGCGGCTTTAGTGGGGTATTCGGATATTCGTGTAAATGTTTACATAAGCGTTATAAAATAAACTCAAGTTTTTTATGCGGTTTTTTTATGCGCGGTATTTTCTACGCGTTTTTTTACGCGGATTTTGAAATTGTCGCGGTTTTCATTTACGCGGATTTTGAAATTTACGCGGTTTTCATTTACGCGGATTTTGAAATTTACGCGGTTTTCATTTATGCGGATTTTGAAATTTACGCGGTATCCATCAACGAGGTTCCCTTTAACGCGGATTCTTAAATTTAAGTGGTCTTCATTTACGCGGATTTTGAATTTTACGCGGTTTTCATTTACGCTGATTTCGAAATTTACGCGGTTTTCATTTACGCGGATTTTGAAATTTACGCGGTTTTTATTTTCGCGGTTTTTATTTCATTTCATTCGGCCTGTATCCCCCGCGTAAAAAACCTGTGTGTAATTTGTTCAAATATGAATGTTTGGTTAGAATGCATAAGAATAGTGACATAATCATAGCTCAGATTCATATTTCCGCGAGTTAGGCCTGTTTCTATCGAATCAGAATGAATTAATGATAGAAAGAGGAAAGCGGAGAGTCTATTTTCAATTGTTCGCATCGCGCAAAATCGGAGCCAGTCGTATAAGTGTTTATACTGACGACATTGCGTTCTCTTGATGTTTAACATTCATTTCCAGTTTGTGTTTAGAACAAGTGCGTGTGTATGTATATGTCTGTGTGTATGTATGTATGTGTGTCTATGTGCGGATATATTAACAAAATATCCACATCGGTTTCTCGGAGATGGTTGCACCGATTGGACTTAGCCTCAAATGATAGCTTTTATAAACCCGTAAACTGTTATTAACTTGTTGTAACTGTTGTGTGTTGTAACTGTTAGCCCCAAATAAAATATTACCCTCATAGACGTTTATAAGAATTCGTACGGATCGGTTATATAGTTCCGGAAATATGCACTGAACCGTTCAATCACATATGCAATCCTCATATAAGCAGGAACTAAATGTTTTTCAATGGGCATGATCCCGTGAAATTTCAGAAATCTTATTCTTATTTTCTATGCCAAATTACCTTTTAAAATCATGAAATGTCGAGCCCGAAAAATGTTTTGACGAAAATCGACTTTTTGACCGATTTGGTGTTTTGACCTTTTGGACATAAAATATCCGTCCTACACATAGTGCGAACATTATCCTGCTTCTCCCACCAGCTGATCAAGACAACCAAACTATGTCACAATCCGCCGATTATCGGTTATGATGGTTCAAGTTTTCGATTGGGTCTTTTTTCTTTTATAAAATTTTAAAACTTGAATATCAATTTTGTATGGGCATAGTTACTCGAATAATTAATTTTTTTAAAGTGCTAAAATATCATGTAATTTCTTGTTAAGTAATGAAATGATTTTACATAATCCGGGATATTGGAATAGTTGTTACCAAAAATTGCACGACGTTGAACGCAAGAACTAATGCTAGGGAGACTTGACTACGATTTTATGGGGAGACTTAATCAAGTGGCAATAAGCTGAAGAAAGATACACTGTTTCTGAAATTTATTCTTCTGCAGCACCTACTCAAATCACACCACAAAAAAAATCTCACCTCAAGCACCAGTATATATCTTTTTAGTACTAGTACAAAAATTGGCGGTGCATTGGCGGCGCTGATTTCGTGCCGTGTGAACATGCAATGTAAGTAGTATAGTTATTCACTAAAAGGAAATGCATTTAAAAAATTTATGAAATGCGAGCCTTTTATATGTTTTACCAGTACCCAGGGTTGTCTTAAGACCACTCGGGTTCCCTGGGCACAACTGCTGTAGAGTAGGATGCGTACAGTCTAATAGACTTACCAGCTGTGATATTCCCTCCTCATATGATATAACCTGACTTTCATAATTGTGTGACGTTATTTGAGGCTGAAGAGTGCCTCCGTCAATAATGAGGAATGATGGAATAAGGCGGGTTGACAACACTACAATGTCGATGATTCATTCAATAATTGTCCTTACACTATGAGAATATGGGAAAAATATTTAGCAAAATGCCAATAAAATTCAATTTGTTAATAGATGTCGACTACGTGATTTACAAAAGTTACATTGATTCGTACAATGTTGTTCTTAATTTCTTACTGTTCCTGATATGATGCAGCTGAAAAAAGTCAACAGCCATATTTAAAAAAATGCCACTTTTTGTTCATTCATAATTCAGATGATATATTGAATATTGCAGCCATTGAAA